>NC_049905.1:14100266-14266110 GCF_001411555.2 Juglans regia | reverse complement strand
TACCACCACTGCCCAGAGAACCTAGTCGCGTCTCCGGTCCTTCCCCAGCCACCCAGAGCCGCCGCGCATCAGCTTCCTCTCTCGGTGAGCATCGCACCCTACCTGATTGCATGCATTTCCTTTCACGCGTAAACCGGATCATGCAACCCGTAAACCATTCTTTTCTTTAGGTTAGTTATATTACAAAAATGCCCCTCTATTTTATTTTCCCAAAATGCCCATGTACAGTATGTTATTTTTCAAAAATATACTTGCTTATTTAAGACTAACGGGTAAGGCTATTTTAGTGTCGGGAAGTGTTTAGGTTTAGAAAATATAGACTATTTTAGTAGTTAGGTTTTTAAATAGAATCACTTGTTTAATTAGAAATTTATGCAAAATACGTGTTTATTTTTTTATAGGCGACCGATTTCGTGCCAAAAAAAATAGTGGATTAGCATTGCAAGGTAAGTAGCATGATCATATCCTTAAGCGTATGTACAGTGAGCTGTTTGTCTTTTTATAAATGATATTATGCATGTATGCCCTTTATTGGAAGCCCCTTTTTACGTACCCAAAACATGATAAAATTATGAAAAAGTCATGATTATTTGTGGAAGATTATTCATGAAATTATTTATGAAATGCATGATTTTATGTGAAAGATTATTCATAAAATTATTTATAAAATGCATGATTTTAAGTGAAAGATTATTCCTAAAATTATTTTAGGAAATGCATGATTTTAGGAGAGAGTTATTTCATAAAATATTTATGAAAAATCATGATTTTATGCGATGAAACACGTATCACGACATTTATGAAAGAATACGATTTCGTTTGAAATCTATGATACGATATGACAAGTATGTATGTGATTTCTTTTGAAATCTATGAAATGACAAGTATGCAAGTATGATTTGATAAAATATGTAACGGACTATGTTATGATATGAAAATGGTACCTATGTTATGGGCATATTGCATTGCCAGGTCGTACATGCTGGTAGTGCACCCAGCATTGTCTTCCTTATGTATGGATTCCACAACCCGCGGCCACGGGCGGAATCAGAATCTTTTTAGATTCGCTAACCCTAACTCACGGGGGTCAACAGTGGGTAACGGCCTATGATAAGTGAAAGATAAGTTAATGTTCATGCTCATGTTATTTATGCATGTATTTTTGAATACGCACGCTTTCCAAGACACATTATGTTTATTATGTTTACTGTATGATGTGTTGCTTATTGAGTATTCGACTCATTTTAGTTTGTTTCCATGTTTTTAAACCCCTCCCAGGTGATGACATTTATGAAGTTGAGACTGCAGGACAGGACTTGACTCCGGGAGGCAAGGCTGAGGCCTAGACAGATTTTGCTATGATTATTTCTATGGTTTAAATAAATTATTTGATAAGCACATAAGACTTCTGTATTTTTTTTTAATAAATGCTTCCGCAGACCTTATTTTAAATTTTCAGTATTTATTGAAGTTTTTTTTTTATTTTATGGAATTCTTTCGTATCTGGCGCGTTGTTAAAAAGGAAAAGCTTTTTATATTTAAGTTTAGTAGTAGCACACTGGCTCCTTGAAAATTCTAAAATGTCTTTTCGGGAACGGGGTGTTACAATTGGTATCAGAGCCAGGTTGAAAGATTCTGTAGACTTTTCAAAATAGAGAGAGAAAAACTTTTGCAAAGAAATTTTTTTTAAAAAAAAAAAAAATGTTTGGAAAATAGAGAATGAAGGAAATAAATGTCTAGGCCAAGGTCTCCAAGGCAAGTTCTGCTCTGCAGTAAGTATGTTATAAATTTTCTTTTAGTAGTTGAATGCATCTTGATTGACATTGTTAAAACATGCATGTTAGAATGGCACCTCGTGGAAGAAGACCACTCGTACCCCCCTCTGAGAACAATAGCGTACAAGATGATAATTCAGAAGTACTCGCTGCTGCAGCGACACGTTTCTTTCAAAGGATGGTCAATGGTGATATGGTGGTAGGTAGAACCACACAAGTAGGGTGCACATTAGAACAGTTCTCCCACCAGCACCCACCTACTTTCGATGGTAGATTGAATTCCTTAGACGCGGAAAGCTGGATTGAACGTATGGAGCAAATTTTAGAAGTGCTTTACTGCACGGATGATCAGAAGGTGAAATATGCCACTTACCATTTGACTGACATGGCAAACAAATGGTGGAAGTCGACTCGGGCTTTGGTTCAGTTGGAATTGGGGGAAGCAGTCCCCATTACTTGGGAGTATTTCAAGAAAATCTTTTTAGACCACTTCTTCCCGCAAACCCTTCAGGAGTCGAGAGCTCGCCAGTTTATGGATCTTACTCAAGGATCAATGACGGTAGCACAGTATGCTACGACATTCATGGAGCTTTCCCGTTTTGACAGTTACTTAATTCCAGATGAGGAAAAGAAAGCTGAAAAGTTTGAGCGCGGTCTGAATCGCAGGATTAGGGAGCGTGTACGTACTCTCAGGATTCGGAGTTTCACAGAACTAGTCACCCGTGCTACCATTGCTGAAGAAGACATTCAAGAAAGTATCGATTACAATAATCAAAGAAAGCGACAGCAGCAACAACAACTCCAACCAGCATCACATAGGGATAAGAGGCATTGTCAGGATAATGCACAACGACCACAACAGGGCGAGTCAGGATGGCTCCCCCTATGTGGAAAGTGTAGTAAGAGGCATGCAGGGAAATGTTTGTTGGGAACCGGAGCATGTTTCAAGTGTGGAAAGGAAGGACACCATCTTCGAGACTGTCCTAGGAAGAACATAGCTACTACTCAAGCTACAAGAGATGGACAGAAGAATATGGCACCAGCTCGAGTTTTCTCCTTGGTACAGTTGCGTGACCCCGATGTGCCCGCCAATGAGAACACTGGTAACTATTTTCCTTAATTAGAAATATTGGTTATTGATTGGAGTATTAGCTATGTAAGTTGTGGTATTCATGATGACTACTGGAAATGTTATAGGTGCTATAGGTAACGAAATTCAATCTTAGCATGAATTATAGGAATTAGGATCTGAACTTTGGAGAATCTCAGGTTATGATTTATTTGAGATTATTATTGCATGTGGAGAATTTTTCTTTTTAAATACTTTTCACGGAATTTTTATTTTTAGGCTTGTAATCGTATTCATTATCGAGGCTTACAATTTTGAAGAATTAGCGAGGTGTAAGAATAAATATCAAAGGATTAAAAGTCAGGAAATAATAGGTTTGATTAAATGACCAAGGATTTAGAATAAAGTCAACAAAAGAATGTGGAGAATTAGTACGTTGGTTGTTGAGTTCTTGCAAATTCCGAGGACGGAATTTTTATATGGAGGGAAGATTGTAACGACCCGACCCTATATTTTTTTAGGGATAAAATTTGAATAATTTTATTAAGGCTCTATTATTATTATTATTATTATTATTATTATTTCTGTCCAACCCTTGAATCCTCTTGATGATACAACTCCTCTTACCTGATTTTTTTCTTCTATTTTGAATTTCAAACGCGAAATCTAATCCACTCACATCACATGCACATGCACTCGCACGTCTCTTTTTTTTTCTAGGGTTTTCTTCTAGGTTCTCAAACATATATTCATACGCATGGCAAGCCGCAAGTTCTCCTCCGTAAATCCTCCTCTAACGCATCAAACGTACGCATGCACGGCTCCTTTCTTTTCCTCCGCTTGCACGACACTGTATTTATTTATACACTCACGCACACGGAGCACCTTTCACAGACCTCCTCCCCACAGTTCGTCCACACACTGGCCAGTTGCACCCAAGACCTTCTCCGTGTCGACCACCGTAAACCATAGAAATAACCTCACTTGCCGAGTTGGTCTGCGTCGATTTCTTCACACAGCAAACTCACGTTATCCCCATGCAAACCCAGACAACAAGCCCTCGACGCTGCCCTCCACCATCGTCACGCAGCCAAGCCTTCGCGTGCGCCACTGCACAAGCACGCAACCACTTGCGACGCCTCTGTTTTCCACACTCAAAAAACAGAGCACTGAGCTCTTCGACCGTAAGCCACAGCCCGGCCACCCTCAGCCACAGAACTCGCCGACGCCACCACTGACCACCATAAAATACATCGGATCACCCTCAGCCGCCAAGGCACGCCGTAGCAGCCACGGACGCACCACTGTTTTTGCACGTCCGAAACAGAGCATGCAGTCACCTTCTCCATAGTAGCCACCTCAAGAGGCGCCGAACCCCCTCTCCGACCACACAGAAACCGCCGACCAGCACAACCCAGTGGCACCCACTCCGTCCCGGTAAGCCACGACCGTCGTCGTCCCCCTCTTTCTCTCGGTTTGTTTGCGGCTTGACTAAACTCCCGCTCTCCTCCTCTCGGCGTCATACCACCACTGCCCAGAGAACCCAGTCGCGTCTCCGGTCCTTCCCCAGCCACCCGGAGCCGCCGCGCATCAGCTTCCTCTCTCGGTGAGCATCGCACCCTACCCGATTGCATGCATTTCCTTTCACGCGTAAACTGGATCATGCAACCCGTAAACCATTCTTTTCTTTAGGTTAGTTATATTACAAAAATGCCCCTCTATTTTATTTTCCCAAAATGCCCATGTACAGTATGTTATTTTTCCAAAAATATACTTGCTTATTTAAGACTAACGGGTAAGGCTATTTTAGTGTCGGGAAGTGTTTAGGTTTAGAAAATATAGACTATTTTAGTAGTTAGGTTTTTAAATAGAATCACTTGTTTAATTAGAAATTTATGCAAAATACGTGTTTATTTTTTTATAGGCGACCGATTTCGTGCCAAAAAAAATAGTGGATTAGCATTGCAAGGTAAGTAGCATGATCATATCCTTACGCGTATGTACAGTGAGCTGTTTGTCTTTTTATAAATGATATTATGCATGTATGCCCTTTATTGGAAGCCCCTTTTTACGTACCCAAAACATGATAAAATTATGAAAAAGTCATGATTATTTGTGGAAGATTATTCATGAAATTATTTATGAAATGCATGATTTTATGTGAAAGATTATTCATAAAATTATTTATAAAATGCATGATTTTAAGTGAAAGATTATTCCTAAAATTATTTTAGGAAATGCATGATTTTAGGAGAGAGTTATTTCATAAAATATTTATGAAAAATCATGATTTTATGCGATGAAACACGTATCACGACATTTATGAAAGAATACGATTTCGTTTGAAATCTATGATACGATATGACAAGTATGTATGTGATTTCTTTTGAAATCTATGAAATGACAAGTATGCAAGTATGATTTGATAAAATATGTAACGGCCTATGTTATGATATGAAAACGGTACCTATGTTATGGGCATATTGCATTGCCAGGTCGTACATGCTGGTAGTGCACCCAGTATTGTCTTCCTTATGTATGGATTCCACAACCCGCGGCCACGGGCGGAATCGGAATCTTTTTAGATTCGCTAACCCTAACTCACGGGGGTCAACAGTGGGTAACGGCCTATGATAAGTGAAAGATAAGTTAATGTTCATGCTCATGTTATTTATGCATGTATTTTTGAATACGCACGCTTTCCAAGACACATTATGTTTATTATGTTTACTGCATGATGTGTTGCTTATTGAGTATTCGACTCATTTTAGTTTATTTTCATGTTTTTAAACCCCCCCAGGTGATGACATTTATGAAGATGGGACTGCAGGACAGGACTTGACTCCGGGAGGCAAGGCTGAGGCCTAGACAGATTTTGCTATGATTATTTCTATGGTTTAAATAAATTATTTTGATAAGCACATAAGACTTCTGTATTTTTTTAATAAATGCTTCCGCAGACTTTATTTTAAAATTTCAGTATTTATTGAAATTTGTTATTTTATGGAATTCTTTCGTATCTGGCGCGTTGTTAAAAAGGAAAAGCTTTTTATATTTAAGTTTAGTGGTAGCACACTAGCTCCTCGAAAATTCTAAAATGTCTTTTCGGGAACGAGGTGTTACAATTATCCACAACGTGTATATATATCTACCATTCTTAACTCTCTCTCTCTCTCAAATCATAACAATTTGTACTGGAATCCCTCCACAAGGTAGGTCAAGCCGTACCAACATACTCTCTAAATCTAAAATTTCAAGTATTCATGCAGTTCAATTTGGAAGAATTTAATCCATACCCAACTGAATTCACATTCTCTATTTCCTCATGGAATTATATCTGCCTAGGACTAGCTTACTCCTTCATAATCACCACGAATCGTTCCTCCTCCTAGGTGGTACCTTGATAAATGATCAGCTATTAACCTCAACTCAAGAGTTCCTCTCTTATGATTAACATAGCTCTTCTATCCATCATGAGCTACCTCTTTTTCTGACTCTAATCCAAAGAATTTGATCCTACTGTTCACGTAAATCCTTAAGACAAGATTTTACTTCCCATATAAATGTCTCCAATATAAGGGCAATCCTGGTTTCCACAAACACGGTGCTTTGCCAGAAATTATTTATTCGCGATTGGATAAAACTACTATCATAAGTGAATCCTACTAAGGCCAAAGTTTCTTCCACACACTTTACTCTTCCGAACATAAATTTCATTGTAACCTCATAATCAAAACAAACCCTAAATACGTGGGATACTAATTCATCAACCTTGAATATCCTTCCTCGTACTACTAAAAGGTATTACATATCTACCCTGGTATGAATAAAATTACTCCCAATGAGGAATGTTACTCTTACCGCCTGGTAACAATTCAAAGTACGAACTGAACTCTTGTGCAATACCACAATCACTAAAAGTAGGGCCTCGCTTGAATCAAACTGCGTACAAGTTATAAACCTCAATGATTTAACTTACCCAAAGTATCAATAATGCAATAGTACCATCAATTGCAATCAAATCAACCTTAAATAAGCTTAACAATATAGAGCTCTTAGAAAAATACCAGTGACGACGCCAACTCCTTTAGTTCCTAGGGCGTCAGCATCTGCATCTCTGGAAGTACCTGCATACACTCAAGCTAGTACTGGAGGTCGTGGCTTTGGTTTGGAATCTCCAATGGGAACAGTTCCATTTCTCCGGCCTCTTTTGGGACAATTTCTGATCAAGTGGTCAGGTTGGCCACATCTGAAACAGAGTCTTAAGGTAAGTTTGCACTTGCCTCCATGGTTCTTTCTTGACATCCCACATATTGGGTACGTGGTTAGTATTGAGCTTCCAATCTCGATGCTTTTTCCCTTATCCGGTCCAGTAGACATCTTCTTCATTTCTAGATTTTCTTCAGTAGCATACAATGAAGTTCTCTTTCATTCGGTATTGATCTCGATCGCTAGACCTCTCTGCTCAGCCTCTGCTATCGCGGCCACGTTTACTAACTCTTGATAATTCTTTATTCTTAGGCAAGCTACTTGGCTACGGATCCATGGCTGAAGTCCAACTTGAAACTTTCCTGCTTGCATCCTTTGAGTAGAAATCAAGTGTGGTGCAAACCTTCCAAACACCATAAACTTAGCAGCGTACTGCTCTACGGTCAAACTGCCTTGAGTTAAAGTTGCAAACTCCTGCGCCTTTAGCTGTTTGACAGAATCTGGGAAGAATTTGTTGTCAACTCTTCCTTAAATCTCTCCCAAGACAATGCGTCCAAACTTCCTAGTTCCCTAACTAGAAGCTGCCTTTATGTACCCCACCATAGTCCAGCTTCTCCTTAGAATAGGTATACAACATATAGAATCTTATGGTCCTCAGTACATCCACAGATCTCGTATGTCCTTTCGAGATCCATAATCCATTTCTCGGCTTTTAGTGGCTCTTCATTACCAGAAATGTTTGGATAACGATGGATCAAGAACTTCTCACACAAACAATCCATGACTTCGGGTCTAGATACATGTGCTTGCTGATGTTGCTGTTGTCTAAGCATGTCAGTCAACAAACGTACAGCTTCAGCTAATCCTCCATCGATCAGGGGATTCTGATTATCCTAATTTGTGACTCCCTTAGGGTTTTGACGTATCCTACCTCGAGTCATGTCACTTCATAAATCACATGAGTACACGTGTTACAACCACATACTATCTCTTATACTTCAAGAAATTCAAGCCTAATGAAGACTACAATTTCAAGCCTAATATTTGGTGCATTTCCTAAGGACATGTGGATTTAATCCCAGAGACGTATTGCTCTGATACCACCCTGTGACGCCTCCAAATTCCGCTTGGGATCGGACGGACATTTGAAGTGTCGAGACATGCAACACAAGGTTACCTGCCCCCGTTCATGACATATAAGATGCAATATTCCTAACATGCATCTAGTATTATGCAATATTCGCAGCGGATAATTTTTTTCTTTAGCAATACTATGCACCAAACTAAAATATCCCAAATACTTAAAACATACTCCATACTTAACGACATACTAAACAACTAAGATCACAATAATAGTCCATAAGGTTGTGATCAAAAGAGTGCTGGAGATTGAACTCCACCAATACAAGTAGTAATCTGAGGTAACTATTGTAATACCATCTACGTCGCACCGTCGCTTAGTCGGCCGTTTCAAGTGTCTAATACCATTCACTAAGTGTGGCTAAAATCTTGCCAAGTGTCCAAATAAAACTTCTCTAACCTAATTTGAACATTCCACAATGTGATTTTGAAAACACTACAATGGGTGCGCTTATTGACGTTACTATTCACTCCAAAAAAATACATAATAAACTTAGTACTAAAAAATTCTAAATATTCATATTAACATATAGTGAAAAATCGTTTAACGAAATTCAACCTCTAAGTGCCCCTAAAAATAATTTCACAATTTTCAACTGACGTTTCGTCCGGAATTATGAAAATAAGTTATTGCGCCATAAAATCTTAAATAATCCTCTGAGTCTAATGGCGTAGATCATAATGCATTCTGACACTTCTAACTATCTCAAATAATTAAACTCATATTACTAGCACCATAGTGAGTGATAACACTGACTATGTTGACAGACTAAAACCTATGCGATTGGTCGATTCGTAAAAACTTATGGGGTTTTCACGAGATTCCTAAAGTCAATAGAAATTCCACCAATGAATTTCTAGCGGGCTGTTACAATTTCTAATGAATTTTCATCATATTTCAATGCAACCTATATCAATAAATATTATTATATACAAAAAAAGTAAAGTTTAGTGGTATGAAATTCGTATTATAAAATGGGGGTTAACAGTAATACTGTATGTTCAAACCACGAGACAAATTCCTCTTCGTGCGTCTTTTCTACGTCTAATTTTGCACTATATATTATACAACTTACTATCTTGTGATATAAAATATAATAACTATAGTTATAGTAACTTATAATAGTAACAAGTTACTATAGTTATGATAACTTGTATAGTTATCATAACTTATAATAGCTATAACTATATAGTAACTATATATAATACTTACACTGCAGTTATATTACTAGTAACTATAGTTAGTATAGTTATAGCCATTGTAGTATAGTAACTATAGGAGTATAGTTATCATAACTTATATATAGTACCTATATAATTCAGCCATTGTAATTATACTAAGTACTTAGAGCATTGGCATTGAACTCATCAAATGAGTTCAGTCTTCAAAATTTGATGAATTCATGTTTAAAATCATTTTATTGGATTCACTAAACATTAAAATCTGAAACTTTGACGAATTGTGCATTCCAATTCATCTTCAATTGCTGTATAGCTAATATCCACTATATCTATATTTATTTACTTAAATTATTGTTTACCAATTTTGAGCCACAATATATTTAAGTTGGGTAACAATAATTTAAATATCAAATTAAATTATTAATTAACATATAGTTAGTATAATTGTAAAATATGAAAAAAAGAAATTAAAAATATTATTATTAAAAAAGACCATATTATATTATTATTTTGATGAATCCAATGGCTAATTCAATGTGGGGTTATAGATAGGGAGGTTTTGTGTTTATGAAAAATATGTACTTTTCATCAAATTTTGAAGATGAAAATGATGAATCCAATATTAATGCTCTTAGTATGTACTTAGTATAATAGAAACAATATATTTAAAAATAATATACTAAATATATTAATTAAAAGTATTATAATACTATTATTAGTTTCATTTTTATACTTTTGTACTTTGTAATATTATTATTATTATATATTATTATTAGTAATATAATTATAAATATATTAATATAATAACCGTTGGAATGGATCTTTATCCAGTTCGAACGAGACGCTACGGTCATTATAGACCCAGTTCAAATACAATGAAACAAAACTCTCTCATTCGAACTAGCAACCACCGAGAGCCTCTGAGTTCGCCCCTTAACTCCACCATGAAAACCACCACTCAACCGCCGTACGAATCCCACATTTGAACTTCTAAGAGGTATGGGTCAACTCTCCACCTCTATTGCTTAGTTTCTTGAACGAATGGGATGTGTTTGGGGGTATGGATTTCGAATCCAAAATTTACCCATTTTGGTGTATTTCGTGGAAATTACATCAAAATAATCGGTAGAAATGATTGGGCTTCACTCCATAATCATTTCTACCGATTAAAACAAAGGATAACATCTAGATAGGAAGTTAAGATGGAATTTTCATTTTGATGCTCCCAAGGTCTCTATATACACCATCCCGACCCATTAGGTTCCCTTCAAGTCCTCTTTCACGCCTAACTCTTCTATGTCTATCACACCCAACCTCGAAAGCCAAGTCTTCCTCATCCTCACCATATCCTTCATTTTCATACTCATTTTCAACTCTATGCTCAGGTCGCCTCCTATCACTCCCACCTTGTAGATTTCTAATCGCTACTTCTTAATGATCAATCCTATCCCTCACTTCACCCAACACAAAATTCAACCGCTCAAACTGTTGTTGCATGGCTTGCAACACAAAGGATGAGTTAGCTGCTCTCCCCCTTGGTGATGAGCTACTCCAATGAGACATTATAAGGTGCTGCACAAAAGAATGTTAGTGGTAAACCTCACACACTCCCTTACGTGTTTACACTCGGATAATGACATTCCACTTGTGTTTCACTCTTAATTGGTTTTTTCCTGATAATAGTTTCACACTCTCTTGCCTTTTACCTCAAGAGTTTCCCACTCAAGTTCTTTAATAACTCATCGAACTCAATCAAGACTAAGCAACCTTGTTTTATCCCAACTAGTAATTAGGTCTAAGAAACAAGAACAAGAGAAACACGAAAGGAATGAAAAAAAAAACGACACGTGAATCAATGAAATTATACGAATGAAATAGTAACTATAAGACAAGATACCAACTAGAATATTGTATACAGCCCCTTTGATGAAAAGGTTCAAGAAAAATTTCGGATTTTTTTTTTTTTTTTTTTTCTGGACGATTTTTTTTTTAATTTTACGATTTTTTTTGTTTCTTTTCTTTTCACCAACTGATTTGATCACAATCAAGAACAAGCAATTGAGAAAACCCTAATAATAACTCCAAAACCCTAGGATAAGTGTGATATACGGCAACCCTAGAACAAGAGATTTCAGCAAACACAAACCCTAGAACAATGAAATTTGGCAGCCCTAAGAATAGTGAAGAACTTTGGAAGCCACATTTTTTTTTTTTTTTTGTAATCCTAGATCAATGAAGCCCTAGAATTAAAAATAAAGATGCAAGAATTAAAAGATAGAATCAGACCTGATTGGAAACCTTGCTCTGAATACCAAATGATATGAACCTGGAAGAATGAAATCCCTTGAATCCACAATCAATTTGAAAACTCCCCAAGAAAGCCAAAATCAAGTCATTGGATGGAGAACTTAGATCGATGAGAATTCGTTTCAAGAATCTAGATTATATTAAAATTTAGACCCGTTGAAAAACCGGCTCAAGAACCCAGATTACAAAGGAGGAAAGCCACAAAAGTTGTGATTTACCTTTGATAAGTTCAAGAGTTCAATAAAAAACAAGAGGAGTAAACTCAACTCACAAATAAAATTGAATATTGTCTAACCCTTCAAATGAGGCTATAAAGAGTTTTTAAACTCAAATCTAATCAAAACCCTAGCCAAAATAAAACCCCTTTTACCCAAAATGACCCTTGATGAACAGTGCCGGCTACCACACGCGCGGCTATAGTAACGCTATAGTAAATTCATGAAACCCTAGTTCCTAAAAAGTAACTTTCTAAATAAACCCTTGGCCAATATACAAGGCCGTCCCAAAAAACTTAGTTCATAAGAAATAAGACATGTGGGTAAAGCATCTTTAAGCCCACTTATACTAAACTAATAAAATAAATCATTTAACCAAATTGGAAGCCTCCAATAACAATAGGCCATATTTCTAAGTCATGTCTTCCACAGCTTGAATCAAGTGGATCAAAACTGGTTCTCCTTCTTTCAGACCCATCTTGAGTGTTGGGCTCTTGCTGGCTTCATCCCAAGTAGATTGCAACAATCCTTCCATTGCTTCCTTGATCTTCTTGGCCCTTGATCTTGTAATTAGCCCATCTGGAATTTGCAAATGATATTTAAGAGTAGGCCCATCTTGGTTCCCATCACTATAACATCGATCCGAAAAAACACGACTGATTTCGGGATCGATCGAGCTAGATTTTTGCTGTCGATAGCACGGGGGGATCCCATTGATCTGGCATTGTATTTATTCCTCCTCATTCGATTAGAGTCACGCTTTTCCAGTGGAGGTAGTCTACCATTTGCACTGCTAATATCTAACCTCTTACTCCAATCGGGGGTTACAGTGTCAGCCACTGAGTGGAGGTCGCCACAAATGGGGCCCCTTAACATGATCACATTCAGCAAGAGCAAGGGACACTTGCGGAAGACTGCACTAGAACAACCTAGTGATTCTCCCACAAATCCAGCTTCTAGTATTGTTGTCGCTATTGAGAGACAACCTCCTGGGCTACTTTGGATCAGGTACGAGCTCTATTTGTGGAGTTCGTTGAGCCAATCATGGAGAAGTTTAGGGATCTAGAAGGATCTATTAAACTGTTGCAAGAGGATGTTGATATACTAAGGAATCAATAATTATGATCGTTTTAGTTATTATTTTACTTTTTTATGTTGTATTGAACATTATATATTTGAGATGTAATTAATGTGTGGTTTTTATTTATCGTGTTTACTACTTTGTTTATTTTTTCCATTTTACTTGACGTTCATGATAATATAAAAAATGATACTATCTTTAAAGTTATATTTATATAAACTTAATATAAAAGAAATCATTATAAAGTTTTGAAGTTAAATACATAAAAGTAATTTATGAATTTATAAATATTTTAACTCACCGCAAATCATAATATATAATATATACACATTTTTATATTTTGAAAATGATAACAAATTAATGGAAAAAATATTTACTACTTTAGTGGAAAAATAATCACAATAACTATTATCAACCATGATTCCATTAAGTAACCCACTCGACTACACACTTCGATCAACTCACCAAAAATTCTAAGCCAAGGTCTCGTGACTTAGTACTATTGTGTCAACTCCTCTTCAACACTTACCAAAGTCACTTTCTCCAAACCAAACTAAGACTAGAACCTATACCCTCCGAAATGCGTACACACACCATTTCTACGCATCAATCTCATGCACCTCAGCCAAAACCAATAATCCTCCAAACGTGCAAGTGATCATCCTTACCATTTCCATCACTTGACCTATAGCCTTGAAATCAGCAAAAATCATTTCCTAAACCCGCACCATCTATTATCCTTAAAATTAATATGGATTAAATCATTAACTTGTCACTGTAACATCAAGATAAAAATAATTATTTAACCAAACTAGATCAACATCTTCAATCCCCAGAAAATACACGAACTAGATCATTACCTTCCATCTCCAAAGAAATTCTCTCCTGAAAAAATTCTCACATTAATAACTCAACTCTCATCAATCCTATTTTGATTCTGCCCTTCAACTCTGCAATTCTAAAACCTTAACCCAGATAAAAATCATTTTTCGAAATCCTCGAGATCGATGACCTTAAATCTAAAACATTCACCTTATAAAACTTATAAATTCTAAAATCTCAAATGCTATCAAATTGCTTATCAAGGTCAGAAATATTGAAAACTTCTAATCTAAGTCATCACTTAATTGCTTGTTGAACCTACCACCTTAAATCTCATAACTTATTTCCTAAAAACTATGGGTCCTCCAATCTTAGATGAACTTCTCATAAATCTAACCTTGAGGTTCGTTGAACTTACAACCTCTTATCCAAAGACTCATTAAATAAATTCTAGGGAAGGTAAAACCTCAATTATCCTAAGCAATTTAAGAATTATTCCCCAACTTAGCAACAACTCGAGTTCCTACTCCCAAGAGTTCACCCAGACCATGATGTTCAAGCCTCGATATTAAAACAAACCAATCACCAAGAGTTCAGGCCTACTACACCAAATGTTCAAGCCTAACAATGGCCTTCTCAGTCGTACCATCTTCCTGTCATAGCACAAGCCTTAACCCGCCTTTCAATTTCGAACAAAACAAAATAAAATAAAATTCCATAAATAAAATAACATACGACAAAATGCATAAAACCAATGAAGTAGTTCACAATAAAATAATTAAAACAATAAAATAATCCGCCATAAAATAAAACAAATGAAATAAAATGACATACAATAAAATAAATAAACAACAAAATTATTATACAATAAAATAAATAAAGCCAATAAAACCATACTCTAAATTAAACAATTTCAATTACAACTTAGAAAAATTTTCTAGTACCTCACCATTTTCCTGTCAAAAGCAATCATCAACCCCGCTTAAATCCCCAGACAATTCAAACACGATCCAAAAGCAACATAATAAAATACAATAACATGAAATAACATAAATAAGTTCATTTAACACAAAATAAAATAATCATAAACTCATAATATAAAATAAAAAATTTAACTTACAACCTTTAAAAATTATTTTTAAAACAGAAAATAATTTCTGGTACTCCTAAGGGACATATGGTTTTAACCAGAGCCGAACTGCTCTGATACCACCTGTGGCACCCCCAATCCCCCTTATATAAAAACATGGGGATCGAGACGCTAGGATGGTGACAACACAGTCACGCATCCCAACGAAGTGCCAGTGTGTGTACATGCAACGGTGTACCAAAAAAATAACGCAGCGGATTAGTCAGCTAAGTACCAGAATTTAAATACAATCTAAACATCAGTAAGGTTTAAAAGTAGTTATACAGTCATCCAAAATTAAAATACAATACAGTAAAATCAAATAACCAAGCAAGTGATCCCAGATCACTCCTCGGGCAGAGCCGTCTCCTCAGGGTCGCCCTCATCCTCCTCATCTGCATCAAAATCTGCGTTACCACAAAATGGTAGCGCAGGTACGTATAACCCAAAATAACCACGTAATAAAAATGCATTAAATGCAACTAACATACATGCATATGAAGAAATATGCATTTCTCTCAAAACATCATTTTCCCCGAAAATGCTTATTTCCAATACAAGCCAAAATCCCATTTGGCCCAAAATATCCGTAAAACATTTTCCCAGAAAATGATTTACACAAAACTCAACCATTTATCGGACACTGTAGGCGGGACTATACCACAATCCCTGCTTACCAGCATCCCTACCGCGTGCACCGTAGGCGGGAATCACAGGCAGGACACAACTACCATCCCTGCTTACCACCATCCCTACCGCGTGCACCGTAGCCGGGAATCATAGGCGGGACTCTACCACCGTCCCTGCTTACCACTATCCCTATAGTTCTTTTTCACACAATGGGTACATATCAGAGCACTGTAGGCGGGAATCACAGGTGGGACTCTACCACCATCCCTACTGCATGCACCGTAGGCAGGAATCACAGGCGGGACACAACCACCATCCCTGTTTACCACCATCCCTACTGCATGCACCGTAGGCGGGAATCGCAGGCGGGACTCTACCACCATCCCTGCTTACCACCATCCCTACTGCATGCACCGTAAGCGGGAATCATAGGTAGGACACAACCACCATCCCTGTTTACCACCATCCCTACTGCATGCACCGTAGGCGGAAATCGCAGGCGGGACTCTACCACCATCCCTACAGTCTCTTTCCCTTTTTTTCAAACCAGTCAATCCAAACATTTCAAGCATATTCAAATCATTTCTCACACATGAAATCACAATTTTCCAAATCACACATGAACATGAATGCAATACGCGAAAACTCAGTTTCCTTTACAAACATGATCATGCATGAAATAATGAAATGTACATGGACCAACGCAAATCCACAACCATCAATAACCAATAACCAATCCAATAAATCCAACCAAACAACTCCACTCACAAATCCATCCGACCCCCGAACTCCTCGGACTCAGTCCGTCATGTTCAACAAATACAGTGAAATGAGTTAGTGCAAAAATACATTTAAATCATAAAAGTTCTTTGGAGAAATACTTATAGTGACGTTTGAGCAACGCAACAGTGTAAAATACACTGTGGTCGTGGGTCACAAATACCAACTTTCAAACGGAGGCAAACGAAGACCCAAGATTGATAGGGTAGGGCCTAGGGAGGTCGGTGAAACTAGTGGTGGTGGTGGATGGCCATGGGTGGCGGCGTAAAGGGTGATTTAAGGCCAAAAATACCCAAAATGGAAATGTAGATGGTGGAGTTTCACCGGTGGCGGATCGAAGCTGGGGTTGGGTCCATTGGGTTGCTAAGGGGTCGGGGATGAAGTAGTGAAGAGATGGTGGCCGGTGGTGGCGCGACGGCGGCGCTATAGCAAATGGTGGCCGCGGCTTTAAGCTGTGCGTGGAGGCTAATGGTGGCACGAGAAGTGCTGGGAACGAAGGGGGGTGGTCGCCGGCGGCAGGGGAACCAAATGGAGTGGGCGGTGACGGTCACGGCAGCTGGCTGGGTGGAGGGAAGAAACGCACTGGAAGAAAGAGAGATGGGGACGTCGCGCGGGAGGAAGAAGAAAAAAATAAGGAGGAAAAAGAAAAAGAAAGAAAAGAAATGGAGGAAAAGAAAAATAGGGGAAAAGAAATGAGGTCTAATCCTCATAACTTGGGTCTCAAAAATGATCCAACGGAAACGTTTTCGAAACCACAAGATAAATAAAATAATTCAAATGCAATGGTAAAGATAAATTAAAATAATTAAATTCAACAGTAATTAATTTAAAATAAAGAGATTTTAAACGTATGACAATAATTAATAATAAGAAAGCACTTCAAAAATTATTTTCATAAACTAAAAATCACAAAAATAACTCAAATAAAATTTAACAACTATAAAACAAGAGAATAAATTTTGAATAAATAGAAAAATCCTTCAGTAAAAATACACTAAAATTCGGGGTGTTACAAAACTTGTCTAAGAAAATGAGGCAAATGAGGGGGTTAAGAATGCATTTATTGACAGACAAGACATTGATTGTGAAGGAAGGGACACATAGGACCCCTATGAGGATGATGGATTCTGAGAGATGTACATCTCCTATATGTGTGACTTCAACCCATGTCCCATTTGGCAACTGGACTAATGCTTTGGTAGTGCAAGTGATGGTTGTGAGAAAGGCTGGAGAACAAACTATGTGGTCTATTGCTCCAGTATCAATGACCCATGGAGTGTTGGTAGGTTCATGTGATTGATGGTGTACAAGCAAAGAGTGGTGATGCTGGTGACTTGTGCTAAAAATTGGACGAATCTAAAACAGCAGATGAGCAAGAAGGTATATCTGCCATGTTTAAATGTGATGTGGTGTGTACAGGAAGGTTATTGCTTGAGTTTGAAGTAGCTTTGGTGGGTTGAAGTTCTCCCTGAGGTGACTAATTATGAGTTGGCTGTGGTGTTAGATTGTTGACAAGTGCCATGAGTTGCTGAATTTGAGACTACGAGAGTGTCAAATTTTGTGTCTCCATCATTCATTTCTCCTGGTTTTGAGACCCTACTTGGTTAGCTGAATGAGTAGTAGAGAAATTTTGATTGTTGAAGTTACCTGGTTTCTGCTTTGTGAACTTAAAATTGGGGGGAAAACCTATCAACCTGTAGCATTTGTCACGGCTATGTCTAGACTTCCCACAGAGTCCACAAGTGAGCTCAGGTCTTTCCTTTTTCTTAGATTGGTTGTTAAAAACTGATAGAGCTGAAGATTTAGCTGATGGCATTACTACAATTCTAGCTTGCCTCTGCCTCTCTTCTTGTAGAATCAAAGAAAAAGCCTTATCTATGGAGGGAACAGGACTCATAAGTATAACTTACCCTCTAATGCTTTCATAGGAATCATTCAGCCCTATAAGAAACATGAAAACACTATCAGATTGCTGCACTTCACGTACTGAGTTTAGGGCCTTACAAGTGCAAAGCCCACATGAGCAGCAAGGCATAGGTCTGTATATATTGAGCTCTTCTCAAATTGCATTTCACTGAGTGAGATATTCATTGACATTTTGAGTACCTTGCACAATGGTACCAAGCTGCTATTGGAGCTGGTAGATTCTAACATTATCTGGTTGAGCAAAACGCACCTTCAGCTTATCACATACTACCTTAGTTGAGTTGATATAGAGTACATTTGAAGCTATTTCCTTAGATATTGAATTAAGAAGCCATGAAAGAATGATGTTATTGGATCTCAACCATGGAAGGTACAAGGGATTTGTCAACCCTGGGGTAGTGATGGTTCCATCCAAGTACTTGAGTTTATTTTTGATTGAAATGGATAGAGTGAATGAGCGACTCTAGGAGAGGTAATTTGGGCCTGTGAGAGGTGGAGAGACAATCACAGAATTAGCATTATCACCGTGATGAAGGTAAAAAGGACTGTTTGGGTTCTCTGTTGGTCATAAGTTATGTGGTGGGTTGTTTGCATTAGGAATAGTGTTGGATGAACCTTCTTCTGCCATCGAAGAAGTTGAATGCAGGTGAGGGAATGAGTGCTAACAAAGCAGAATTGATAACAAAGCAGGGTTATTGTTATTACAAAGCCATCTCTGATACCATGTCAGATTTTGAAGGTTGAAGATGAAACAAAATAGAAAATAGTGACAAGAATGGAAATTGTGAGAGATCTACTCTGATTCTCATTACACATTGAAAAGATATACAAGGCTGCATATATACATTCAGTGCTCATATCCTAACAGACAAAGAATAAGGAATATTCTATCTATAATGTGTCCTACTCTATTACAATGTACAACTAAAGTAAGTCAGTGCAGTGGCCATCAACATAAGGCAGTACATCATTAGGTTGGTAGTAGGACAGTGTTACTGCACAGCCTCCAAAATAACATAAAACACAGAATGAATTATCTTGTCTCGGGTACATGTAGCAGTAGAGGACTCTTTCTTCTTCGGTATTTCTTGAGATAGCAAAAGTAAATGGTATTATATAGAAGATGTAGGTGAGTCGAGTTTGTGGCAGAACATGCATGGCCTTGCAATGGGAAGCAAACAGTGTCAATTAATGGCTTATAAAGTGTATTGGAGAGTGGTTTTCCAAAAGGATAAGGCGAGAGTAGAGCTAAAATTTATAATTGAAAGTATTTCTGAAAGGTCCAAAGCGTATGCATTCGTAGAGTATGTACACTACAAAGGAGGCACTCAAAGAGATGAATGGCAACTGGCAAGGTTATTTATCACGCATCTCCTCGACACCTATTTTTCATTTGGATCTTCCTTTCATTTATGGCGTTGAATACTAATTAAGGGCTAGGACTCATTTTCCAATATATATAAAATGGATTTTTGAAAGTTATTTTCTATTTCTAGATTTATAAAAACCATTTTATATGTGGTATAAAATTAGAGAATCTATTCCTTTTTTAAAAAAATTAAAGAAAAAAAAATAAGAGTTGGTGAGGTACTAATAGCTTTCCAAGGCAATGATCAATAGCTGGTCCGAGAGGATGTCCAGCCACACTGATATTGAGACACTGCTAAGACTCCTATATATGGGCGATGCACGTGTCAAGTTATTAATGGTGTTGACCTATGACTACTAACAGCTGACTAATACAATAATAAAAAAAGGATTATTTTCATCAAAGTTGAAAGTATACGGTGTAAAAGTTGAAATCAAGACTTAAATGACTAATTTGTTTCAAAGGTCAAGCACATGAACTATTTTAATATTTAACCCTTTTATTTTGCTAAAATGGTTTCAAAATCGTTATATACTCGCACCTGTTATCAAATAGGTTTGTTTGAATAGGATTAATGGTCTCGCTTGCTATATCCATCTAGTTAGGGCTAAGTGTAGACTGAGTAGGAGTTAGTATTCAGAAAATCCGGCTTTGAGTCCGATTTTAGTCGGATTTGGGCTTTATCGGAGTAGAGTGGGAGTTGAGTTGGATTTCAACTCCAACTCCGTTTTATCATAATTTCAACTCCGATGATGCGAAGTCAGAATCGGAGTTAAAATTTTGAATTTTTGCATAGCCCAAAATGCTTTTCCTGTGACGTTGGATTGGTTCAAACCTTTTCCATTAGGGCAGAAAATTTAATGCTTTTGTGACGTTGCATGGATTGATTCAAACCATTTCCATTAAGGCAGAAAACGAGCACCACTACCGCTGAACAACGAATTATGCTTGGTGCTTTAAACATGGACCTACTTTCCATAATCTCTCGTTTCCCATAGCTCATAAATTCCAGAACAAAATCTAAAATAATATTAATAAATATATTTATAATTATATATGTTGTCATGATAAAACAAATTGCTTCGTCAACAAATTATGAATAATAGTAAGAAAGCCAAATATGAAATGGAAAATTTATGTGAATAATTTGGCCTTCATTATATTGCTCCTTCTAGACAGAAGTACAAATACTCTGATAAATTTGCTTAACCTCACGCTAAGAAGAGAAGTAATAACCTTGATTATTTTTATAAAAAATCTTATAATTTTTACAAGAAAAAATCTTTTGGTAAGAAAAAGTGTTTTCAAAACCCTTCAAAAGGAAAATGTTTTAATTGTGGCAAGTTTGGACATATTGCCGGTAAATGTTCCAAAAAGCCAAATAAGTTAATAATTATTTTTTAGCAGAATCATTTTTAGATTTGAGATTGTTAATCTCAATTTTAAGTTCAACAATTTCTTTTTTAAGAAAAACAACTTCACGTTGTAAATCAATAGTAGAAATTTCTTTGACTTTTTTCTTTTCAAATCTTTCCAAAATTTCTTGAAAACTAATTTTTGATTTAGAATTTTCAGGTTCTTGGCAAACCATCGTCTTCTTGAGCTTATAATGATATTATTCTTTGAGTTTAGGATTAGTAATCTGACTAATCATGGTTAACAAAGATTTCCTTGTTCTTCAGCTTTGGTTAAGACATTGATTGTTTTATCCAAAGATTTTCACAAGAATCATTACAACCAAGCTTAATGTTGGGTGAATCAGAAGTGTCAGTTTGGCATGGTAGAGTTTTAACATGTGCTTTGATTTGTTTAACATGAGTAGTATGAATTTCAGTTCAAGGTCGAGGGTTTGAATCTACTCTCTCAAAGAGTGAATGACATTGTTTACTCATGTCTTTGTAAAATTCTGCAACATAATTGAGAGAACCAATGAATCTTTGCACTAGGTTTTATCAAGAATAATATCAGTGAATTTGTCAGCAAATTCTATAACATGGCTAATAGGTCGAATTTTGTTTTTAGAAATATCATAACCAAAAAATCTAATCTTGGTTTGGAACAATTTGATTTTCTTAGCAAGACAACAAGACCATTTTGTCTAATGATATCTAGAAATGAATTCAAATGTTTCCAATGTTCATCAATAAACTTTGAGCAAATAAGGACATCATCAATGTATACAATAGTGAAATGGGTGAATGAATTGAAAATATAATTCATAATGTTTTGGAATTCACTTGGGGTATTTTTGAGTCCAAAAGGAATTACATTGCACTTATAATGTTCAAATGGGATAGTAAAGACAGTCTTATATCTATCTGACTCACTAATCTGGATTTCCCAAAATCTTGATTTCAGGCCAAACTTGGAGAACACTACAGCGTTACTAAGCCTATGGATCAAATCATTTTCTATTGGGGATATAATACCTAATCCATTCTAAGACTTTGTTCAATGGTTTGTAATTAATAATTAGGCATGGTGCCCCTCTCTCAGTCTGTGCATTTTTCTAGACATAAAATGTAGCACAAGACCAAAAAGACTTACTATGCCTAATAATATTCTTAGCAAGAAAATCCAGTATTTCAGTCTTGTAAAATTATAAAATCTCACTATTCATTTGAATAGGTCAAGATTTGGTGGGACTATTTTTCTCAGAAAAATATTTAATATAAGGTAAAGTAAAAATAATTTCTTTCTATGCCATAAAACATTTGGAAGATCAGAACAAACATCATCAATCAGTTCTTTTTTTTAAAATCACTGATTTTTTTCTATAATAATTTGCCATAAAATTGTTCAGCTATCCTTTTATATTTTATTTCCTGTTGTAGGAAATTCAAATGTTTTGTTTTAGCAAAGAGTAAATATTTCAAACTTTAATCAATATCAATATCAAATTTTGGAATAGATTTAAACTTTACTTTATGATTAAAATGATTAGTCGTAATACCATCATTTTCTGAAAAGGAATGGGTATAAAGAAGAAATAAAAGGAATACCTAATATGACTTTGTCAGTCATATTTTTAACAAGCACGAAAAGAATTTTAAAACAAACATTATTCTGGCAAACATGAGCAGTGTTGAGCTCATACTTCATCTGAGATCCACTAGCCGAGAATAATATTTCAGTAGATTTTTCATAATACTTACTAGGTATTATTCCTTCCTGGATATAATTCATATCTGATCTGGAATCAATCATAGTAATCACAGTGAATTTATATTCATGACAAATAATAGTAGTAACTTTAGAAAACTATTTAGGAGGAATAGTATGATGGATCAAGCAAATTTCATTTTTGTCAGAATGAGTAGTTTTTTCCTCCTTTTGACTTCAACCTGAATCATTTATTTGGTCATCATTATCAGAAGAAATATCTTGATCAAACTGTTTATTAGTTTTTAAACATAATAACTCTTGTTTAAAAAAATCATTTTCAGATTTGTGATTGTTAATCTTAGTTTGAAGTTCAACAATTTCTTTTTTAATAAAAACTTCATTTTGTAAATCAGTAGTAGAAATTTCTTTAGGTTTTTTCTTTTCAAATCTTTCTAAAGTTTCTTGAAAACTAATTTTTGTTGTAGAAGTTTCAGATTTTTGGCAAACCACCGCCTTCTTAAGTTTAAGAAAATATTCTTCCTTGAGCTCAAGATCAGGAATCCGACTAATCAAGGTTAACAAAAGATTTTTTTGTTTTTCAACTTTTGTTAAGATATCGATAGTTTTACCCAAAGGTTTGCACCAAGAATCATTACAACCAGCTTAATGTTGGGAGAATCAGAACAGTCAGTTTCTGAGTGATACTCGTAATCACTTGAACTAAATTCATTAATGTCAGATAATGCAAAGGATTTTGTTTCTAAGAGCCGAAACAGATCCTCTTGATCATTATAACTAATGTTTAACTGATTAACCTTGTTTTTAAACTTATTGGGCTTTTTGGTACATTTATCGGCAACATGTTCAAACTTGCCACGATTAAAACATTTTCCTTTTCAAGGGTTTTGAAAACATTTTTTCTTACCAAAAGATTTTTTCTTGTAAACATTATATAGTCTTTTATAAAAATCTTCACAGTTATTATTTCCCTTCTTGGTGTGAGGTTTAGCAAATTCTTGAAAGTATTTGTGTTTCTGTCTAGAACGAGCAATAGGAGGAAGGCCAAATTGTCCACATAAATTGTGGCACCCCCGACCCCCTTGTACGGAAACTCGAGGATCGAGATGCCAGGATGATGACAACATGGTCACACATCCCAACAATAGTGCCAAGTGTGTATACATGCAACGGTGTACAATAACAACGCAGCGGATTAAGTCAACTAAGTACCAGAATTTAAACACAATCTAAACATCAGTAAAGGTTTAAAAAATAGTTCTACAGTCATCCAAAATAAAATATCATACAAGTCCCAAATAAAATGAGTGAGCCCAAATCACTCCACGAGCGGAGCCGAATCCTCAGGCTCACCCTCAGCCTCATCTGCATCGAAATCTGCATTACCATAAAACGGTACCGCAGGTAAGTAAAACCCAAACAATCACAAGATAAAAATGCATTAATGCAGTCACTGACAATAATGCATGCATATGATGAAATATGCATTATGCCCAAAACATCATTTTCCCCAAAAATGAATATTTTCCAACACATGCCAAAATCCCAGTTGGCCCAAAAATATCTGCAACACATTTTCCCAGAAAATGATCACACAATTTACAAAATCCAACACACGCTATTTTCCTAGAAAATAGTCCATTTTACCAGAATAGTGCCAAGTGTGTATACATGCAACGGTGTACAATAACAACGCAGCGGATTAAGTCAACTAAGTACCAGAATTTAAACACAATCTAAACATTAGTAAAGGTTTAAAAAATAGTTATACAGTCATCCAAAATAAAATATCATACAAGTCCCAAATAAAATGAGTGAGCCCAAATCACTCCACGGGTGGAGCCGAATCCTCAGGCTCACCCTCAGCCTCATCTGCATCGAAATCTGCATTACCATAAAAAGGTACCGCAGGTAAGTAAAACCCAAACAATCACAAGATAAAAATGCATTAATGCAGTCACCAACAATAATGCATGCATATGATGAAATATGCATTATGCCCAAAACATCATTTTCCCCGAAAATGAATATTTTCCAACATATGCCAAAATCCCAGTTGGCCCAAAAATATCCGCAACACATTTTCCCAGAAAATGATCACACAATTTACAAAATCCAACACACGCTATTTTCCCAGAAAATAGTCCATTTTACCGTATGCACCATGATCTCTCCTAGAGATCATCCGCACACCTTGGCTTCGTAGCGATGCCCAGTTCTGTGCCCGGCGTGTACGTGGCCAAGCATCCACTACACAACGACCAACGCCCAGTTCCGCGACCAGCGTGTATGTGACCAGCGACCATTGTCGCTTGGCGACAATCCAGGGGACGTCACTCAGTATATTACGCTCCCGAGTGACCATAGGAGCTCCATCGAGATAATACCCCATCTCGGCTTCGGGTCATGATACACAAGCACCCAAAAATCCTTTCACATGAAAACCCAGTTTTCAATAAACACATGAACATGAATGCAATACACGAAAACCTAATTTCCTTTACAAACATGATCATGCGTGCAATTATAGAATGTACATGAACCGACACAATATCCAATAACCAACAATCAACAAGTGTCAACACAATCCAATCACACAACCAACTCCATTCTCCAATCCATCCAACCCCCTACTCCTCGGACTCAGTCCGGCATAACCAACCAAACAGTTCATAATAAAATGATTTAGTGCAAAAATACATTTAAATCTCAAAAGTTATTTGGAAAAATACTTACAGCGCTATATAATAATTTCTGAGGGATCGCGAAGTTGCAAGAAGTGGCAACTCAGCTACAGAACAGTGCCGAATGCATTGTGGCCGTGGGTCTCAAAGACCCACTTTTGAACGGGTACAAACGAAGACCCGAGATTTATAGGGATGTCAGTGAAGCTAGTGGTGATGCACGTGGGAGTTCACGACAGCGCAAGAGGGGCTAGAAATGGAGGGGTGGGGGAGGCAGTGGGCTTGGCGGTGTCGCCTAACGGTGGCGCACGGCGGCGGGCTGGGTGGAGGAGAAGCAATGCACGGGGAGAGAGAGGGAGAGGGCGTGGCACGGGTGAGAAGCAGAGGGAGAAGAAAAAAGAAGAAAAAGAAAAGAAAAGAAGAAAAGAAAAAGAGGGGAAAGAGAAAATTGAAGGATAGAAATGAGGTTCATTCCCCACATTTTGGGTCACGAAAATGATCCAACGGAAACGATTTCAAAACAGCAAGTAAAATAAAATAATTCAAATGTAGTGATTAAATGAAAATAAAATAATTAAATCCAACAATAAGTTAATTAAATATGGAAAGCAATTTAAATGCATAACAATAATTAATTATAAGAAAGCACTTCAAAATAATTTCCACAAAATTAAAATCTTAAAAATAAACCCACTAAAAATCCAACCAATTTTTAAAACAAGAGAATAAATTTTTGAATAAATAAAAATAATCCTTCAGTAAAAAATACACTAAAATATGGAGTGTTACATAAATTTCTCATTTCATATTTGGCTTTCTTACTATTCTTCAAGCAGTAGAACGTAGATTGTTGCCCCGTGCTGGAACTTCACTTCTCTGAGATGGCGGTATGGTTGCCTTGTTGCTACCCAATTGCATTGGGCAGTCCCTAATGTAGTGTCTTGAATTACCGCAACGAAAACACAATCCTGCCCCTTTTCTGCACTCTCCGAAGTGCACTTGATTGCATGTCCTACACTGATAGGGTTGTTGGTTACCCTGAACTGGCCTTTTTCCCGAGCTACTACCTTCACTCCTCTTTTTCCATGGTCCCTGGTCCACGCTAGAATGGTACCCAGTAGGAGTAGTCCTTTTCCTTTGTTCATGCAATGCAGCACTTCTTTGAAGGGTTCTTTCAAAAACCGTGGCCTTATTCACCATTTCTAAGAAGTTCCGAATCTGAAAACCCACCACACGCTCATAAAGTTTCTCGTTTAGTCCCTGCTCAAATTTGCGCTCCTTCTTTTCCTCATCGGGAATTAGATAAGTAGCAAAATGGGATAACTCAGTAAACCTAGCTGATGTACCGTCATTGTTCCTTGAACCAAGGTGTCAAATTCCATAGCCTTGTCCTCACAGAACGAGCTAGGGACGAAGCGCTCAAGAAAGATCTGTTTGAAGTGCAGCCAACTGACTATCTCTATCCCCTCTGCTTCTCTGATAATTCTTTCAGAGATCCACCACCTTTTCGCTTCCCCAGTAAGCTTGAATGTGGCGTACGCCACCTTTTGCTCATCTATACAGGTTAGGACCAGCAAAATCTCCTCAATGTACGCTGGTGACCCGAGGGATTCTACACAAGGTCATCAATTAATTGATGTGCAGTTGCTCGTAGTACTTCGGAAGCACTCGGGTTTGTTTCTCTCTCATTCTCGTTTGCATTCAGATCCGACATGCTTCGTTCTCTACTACGAGGTGGCATCCTGACAAAATAACTTGAATTTTTAATAATCGCTTCAAAAAAATAGAGTTTATATGAACATAAAAATTTAGTGGTATTTGTAAAAACAAAACGTATATATTATATTTCAAAATTATAAGAATACCCATAAAAGAGAGGAAAGAAGTACACATAACTGTAGTAATAATCAATTTTCCAAAATCTACTACTTTACCCCATCTAACTATTTGAGAAGACTCCATAGACCTATGAAATACTCCGTAGACCTATGAAATACCACACCTCAAAACCATTCCTAAAGCCTGTGAATTCTAAGACTTCCCACATCTACAATATTCAATCCTATAGTTCGCTTCACGATCATAATAAATCTGAAAATGATTTCTTAAACACTATCTATACTCTAAAATCTTACATACTATATTGTCTACAAAACCTCAAACCTGGCTCTGATACCAAATGTAATGGCCCAAACCTAGGTGGCCTGGAGAATTACTATCTATCACCTAAGAACATGTTTTCCAACACAACTAAAATAAAACTCCTAACACTTTATTAGCAAAACTCAATCTCATGTATTCTAAATAACCACAATGAAAATTCCACAAAGTCATTACCGCAGCAAAATAAAGTAAGGAGTCCACAATCTCCCAATAGTCATAACAAATCAAACTAATAATTTCATAAGTCTTACTAAACCCAAGACATAATTAAATCTAAAAGACATTAAAACTAAAGGAAATCAAAACTCCTCCTTCTAACATCCTCTCCTCAGCTTAACCATGCTCACCAATCTAATCCAGGATCTTAGTTGGACTCTCCACATCATTTGAAAAATATTATAATGATAGGGGGTGAGTTATCCACAACTTAGTAAGCAGAGGACATATGCTAGCGTGCAAACAAGAGTATTTACCAAGTATAGCATGCAAAACAAAATATCTTCCAGAGTTATCATGCAGAACAGAACATATTTTCAAAAGTAATAGAGCGATGATTTTAAGACAAGTAAAAACCCATAGTACTTTGGCATAACATAAACTGAGCATCATCATCAAATCAAAACAGAGCATACACCATGTTTCACCCCCGTGGTAGGGTTGTGTTCTCCCCGGTGGCCAAACTGGGCAGAGACAGAGGTGAAATATTTCCCTTATTCTTCTCGGAGCCCCTAGTGTGCACATAGGAAAGACCACAATAAAACCACTTTGTTTCCAAAGTGGGTGCACTCAGAGACAGAGAAGTTGGTACCAACCCAAACAAAGCAGAGCATAACAGAGCAGAGCAAAGTAGAGCAAAGACAGAGTCAGATACACAATCAGTACACCATGCCAAAGGTTTTTAGACGCCATATCAAAATAAAACAAAGTGCCAAAACATAATGAGATCATTCTCTCTATACTGAAAACAAAAGTCGGAGCATCTTTCTAAATACATGCACAATTTTTCAGAATTCTCAAATATTGCTCTTTTTCAGATTTCAGAGACATCATAACAAAATTTAGCTCATGTCTACACAATGCATGTCAGAAAATAATTTTCCTTTTCCACACAGATTTCTAAATACCGAGGTTGGTTTTGTTTTTCCCAAGTTCTCATTTCATCTCAAAATATTCAAAGTTTTCATAAAATCAACCTCATTCTCAATAATTTGTGTAACGCCTAGCATAGGAAACCCGCTTACCTGACTCCTGTAGCATATTATCTATGCCTTGAATACGGTCTCTAAAAACCTCGTCACCTATTGATAGAAACAAAATATATACACCGAGTATTAAACGACAATTGGCATAACTTCCATCTAATAATTAAAAACCCACAATCTCAAACCATATAATAACAAAAACAACTCACTAAGACAACCAAATAATAAAATTGGACAGCCCCCGTATTTCAACCCAACGTACCATGTACTAATCTTTGATGTTATCCTAAACACTCACCAAAGTCAACGTCAAACACAAATAATAAAATATCAATCCCACTTCAATGGCCCCTAACTCCAAGCAATCACCTTCAACTCAACCAAAACAACCATAATATTACTCCAAATAATTTAACCTCCACTTCAACGGTCGTATAAAAACCCGAACAGTACAAAAATAGCACCTATTCAACTCCGAGTATCCATTTGGTTTACTGCACATCCAACCCAAATAATTCAAAACTTAGAACAGCCAACACAACCCTGAACAGTTACAAAACTCCTCCCACACAACCATGTCAAACTCAACAATTTAACCAAAACAACATTACACAATTTCAAAACTCCTCTCACACCACCTCGTCAAAACGCAAAATCCACCCTTTATAATCCTTCTTCAACAACAAAACACCATCAGATTACAAAGCCCCCAAATTTGATTATAAACAGTAGCAATTTTTCAAAGATCATAACATCAAAAGCCACGAATTCACACCGTGAAAGAGAAAGAAAAAAATTGTAAAACAGCACTCGATTTCCTTACCTGTTTGACAGAGCTCGGCGTCAACACTATGGCAAGGAGATTAACCACTTCACCGATGAGGGAGAACAAAAGAGAATGAGAGTGGTTAAGCGTCTAAAAGCCAAACCACCAGTAGAGAGAAAATGCAGTAACACCACCTGGAAGAAGAAGAAACCCATGCGGCAGCGCATTGAAACAGAGGATAAAATGAAGAAAAATAAAATAAAATAAAAGGAAGGGCATCAACTTGAGAGGAAAGGGAGATACCTGAACATGACGACACTGCGCAAGAGGGAGAGAAGAGTTTAAAGAGAGAAACGCTAAACTGCAGTGATGCAGGAACACAAGCAAGAGGTGTTGACTTTGAGAGAAAACCGAATGTGAGGGAAAAGAAAATGGTGAAAAGTTAGGGCATGAAATTCAGGCTCACGAAAACAGACCAAACGAAAGAGAAAGATGAAATCGGGAAGTGAGTAACGTGAGAGAGAGGGACGCGGGAGAAACTAGAAACCGAAGGAGAGAAAAGAGGGGAGATGCAGTCGGGAAGGAAGTTGATGAAGGAGAAAACACTTACCCAAAACGGCGCCATTTCAATGCTCCCCAAGAAAAGGCTGGGCCTTGCTCACGGTTCGGGCCTCATATTACACTGGGCCTTACACTACCTATAAGCAAAAACAGGTTCTACCTGCAAGCAAGAAAAGTGTAAGATTAGGCCATGTTTTTCTATATAAGTAACTACTTATAACCATCTGATAAAACTTTTTCATTTTTCAAGTTATATATAACTCTTCATACATTAATTAATAAGCTCGAGACAGGTATCAGTCATAGCCTACTCATATGGAAGATTCATATGATCAAGCAGCTATTCTTTTTTTGTTTTTTAAATCTTAAAAAAAGAAGAAAATAAATAAATAACTAGAAGATAAAAGCAATATGAAACGCAAGCTACATATACAACCACATTTGTACTGTGTTTCATAAGCAGTGACTAGATGACATCAAGAGATCATCTGGGTCATTTGCTATAGCAAACCTGTGTCTTTTATGCTAACTTCATTTTACATGCATATAAGTCCTGTCTTTTATGTAAAGTAAATAAAGTTAACAATTGGTTCATAACGATATTGTATATTATGAAATTTTTTTGGAGGTTCAAACTATAAAAAGTTCAAATGCTTGAAAGTTTTCAATTATTTGATTCATGACATGCACTTGGTTATAGATTTTAGGACGTACTAAAAAAAAAAAGATTCCCTGTATCAACAAAGTAATACATAAGTAGAGCCAGAATGGTGCAACTAGTATATCCAAAATGGTGCAACTAGACCCAAAGCCCAAGACGCCAAGCCAAGATGTTGAAATGTTATCTCTGTCAATTATCTAAAAGGAAATACCATAAATTGCTCATCACAATGGTCAAGTCAACCAATGTTTTTTTTATAAGTTCAGGTCAACCAATGGTAGAATATATTAAGTAGAGAACACAAAATCATGCCTAAAAATCTTGATACACCAGCTTGAGATGAGGACCTCATAATTCTTTAGTGTATACCTGATGTCCTATGTGAGTCTAAGAGACTAAAAAATTCACAGGCTGGAAAGTTCCTTGATTTTCGTAAAAACATTTAATCACATGACACAAAAAAGATACAGTAGAACCCAGAAGTCTGTAGTTTAAAGGCCAGGAGCAAGGGCAAACTTGAAGCGGCTCATTTTCATCAGTAGAACCAAGCATCTCATTCACTAGTAGCAAGCGTTCACTAGGAAAGTTCTGCAATAAAAGAAATGTGTAGACAGAAAAGTAGCAGTGCCAACAGAATCTTCAGGAGAAACTTTAATTGCTAAGAAAAGAAGAATAAGTAATGGAATGGGAGGCTGGAAGGTAAAACAGATGGAAATAACACGCCCCAAGGACTAAAGAGTAGTTAGGATGGTAGCAATAAGTACACCAACAAATTTTACAAGCACTCATCCAAATATAACATGTATCTTTAACCAACATGTATTCATCTAAGTGATGACACTTTAAAAAAAACAGTTTGATGGGATTTCCATGGGTGATATCCTAGTAGTTGCTTTTATGCTTAGCCTTTCTTCGCATATTGAGAACTTCCTCCTCCTATCTAGAACCTACTTTTTGTATGTTTCAATCTTACAAGGTATGAGTAAAAATATTTATAAATGCAGAAGTGGCTAACATAACTGAGTACAATCAACTGGGCAGTACATAATGATTACGATACCACACGATTTCAACTATTTGAAGACCATCCAGTAACATACAAGTAACATGTTACCGTATATATTGATCTAACATGTTTGGTTTTCCATAATTCTTTTTTTTTTTTAGTTCGGGCCACCTGTCCAAGAGCGACCCATCCCCAATTTTATTAATAACCCTCACTTGTGGTGGAGGATCACTTCACTTAAATTATTAAAAAATAACAAGTGTCACCACCATAATCAATTGAGGGTTTAGAAAGAGCTAGAAGGCTAGAGAAGTACTCACTCATCTCAAAGGTTGGAGAGACTTAAACCATTGAGGGGTACCACAATGCCACAATGGTACAAGGTTACCAAAAACAAGACAACCATTTATGATATCCTAAAGAAAACAAAATCTATAATGGATATGAATTCAAAATGCAATTAGACTAACTAGCATATGTAATACGAAGTGGCACCTACTACATATTTCATTAATAGGACAGAACTGGAAATAAACTTAAATTCTAAACAAGAAAATTCAAAGGAAAGATGCTTTTAACCTGGCAATCTTACTCAAGTATCAGATGAGGCACAAATGCACAGTACAAGATTCAGTGTGTTAATAAGCAATTATTATACGTGCTATTAGAATACACAAACCATTACCTCTAAACATCTGAACTTCTTGTTCTTTGACTCATTTAGACAGTATGAATCTGAGTTGCGTTATTGAAAAACCAGGAACATAACCACTTGAGTAGCAAAAAAATAAAAGAAAAAATAACAGAGCTGGAAACTCCGGATTGGCAGGGAACAAAGATCAGGAAAAGTCAATTACCATTATATATTATATAATATATCAGGAGTTTGGTAAACCCCATTAATCAAAAACCTCTATAGCAAGCCAACATTTTCATAAAAATCAACTAGAAAGACTAGCAAAAATAAGAGTAGGCAATCATCAAATTAACAAGTCAACTAGTCAACTAGTAACATATCCATGTGCAAAATGTTTTGATCGCACACCGTATACACATATTTTAGACCCCAAAATAAGGATATAATCTAATCAAGTAAAAGAGAACTGATTCCAAAATTGTCAATGACCAATTTTTTAATAATTGAGCATGAAAAGGCTTAATGTTTAAATCACTCACAATGTAACACCCCGTATTTTTTTAGTGTATTTTTTTTAATTGAATGATTATTTGTTATTAATTTAAAATTTGATTATCTTGTTTTAAATTTTCAGATTTTAGTGGGTTTATTTTTTTTTATGATTTTTTTAATTTGTGAAAATTAAATTTGACATGCTTCCTTAATATTAATAATTGTTATGCATTTAAATTCTCTTAATTTAAATTAGTTTATAGGTTTTAAAAATTATTGTATTGTTGGATTTAATTATTTTATTTTACTTAGTCACTGTATTTAAATTTATTTTATTTAAAACTGTAGTGTTGAAATAATTTTTTGTTGGAATTTTGTGACCCAAGTTGTGAGTTTTAGACCTAATTTCTTTTCCCTCTATTTTTCTTTTCTTTTCTTTTTCTTTTCTTCTTTTCTTTTTTTTTTCTTTCTTTTCTTTTTCTCCCCTGGTTTCCCTTCCAGCGCGGACGTCTCTCTCTCTCTCTCTCTCTCTCTCTCTCTCTCTCTCTCTCTCTCTCTCTCTCTCACTGTGCAACCGTTCCTCACCCAGCCCGCCGCCGTGCGCGACACCGCCCACCCCATCGTGCTCCCCACCAGCCGGCGACCTCACCCCTCCAATTTCAGCCCTCCTCAAGCCGCCGTTAGCCCCCACGCACCACAGCAAGCCACGGCACTCCTTGCGCCGCTGCGCCGCCGTCGCACCACCTCCGGCCACCATCTTCTCACCACATCATCATCGACCTTCTAGCAACCTAATGCACCCATCCTTGGCTCCGATCTGTCACCGGTGAAGCCCATCTATCTCCATCTTCGATTTGAGCTTTTTGGCATTAAATCGCCACCCACGCTGCCACCCACGGCCAACCACCACCACCACTAGCTTCACCGACATCCCTAAGCCCTACCCTATCAATCTCGGGTCTTCGTTTACACCCGTTCAAAAGTGAGTTTTTGAGACCCACGGCCACAATGCATTTCGCACTGTTTTGTTGCTGCGTTGCCGCTTCTAGCACCTTCGTGATCTTTCAAGAATTATATTATAGCATTGTAAGTATTTTTCCCAAAGAACTTTTGAGATTTAAATGTATTTTTGCGCTAATTTATATTTACTGTGAATTTGTTGGTTGTGCCGGACTGAGTCTGAGGAGTAAGGGGGTCGATTGGATTGGATGATGGAATTGTTTGTGTGAGATTGGCTTATGCTTTGAAATTTGTTGGCTGTTTCAGGTTTAAATATTGGTGTTTTGAGTTTGATGTTGGTCATGGTGGATATTGGTGATTTTTTAAGAAGTGATGGTATATTTTGGGATTATGAGGGTTTTAAGTTTTGAGATATTAAAATATGTTATTTTAGAAGTTTAGGCTTAAATATCGAAATCCGTGATTGATTGAAAACTTACGGAAATTGTGTGATTATTTTTATAGGTGACGATTTATAGTCGACTCGAATTTTTGAGGAAAATTCTGAAAAGCTAAGAAGTCCAGGTAAGCGGGGTTCATATACTAGTTTTGCATAAAAGAAATAAAATGAGGTTGACTTTGAAAATAAACGTGTTTGTTTTTGAAAAGAAATTATCTGAAAACAACCTCAGATGTTTATTCTGCATATGCATAAATTCAGTATAAGAGAAAGTGTTTTCTGTCATGACTGGTGTAGACATGAGCTAGATTTGTGCACTTTATTTCTGAACTATGTAAAAGAGCGAATAAGGAAATTCTAAAAGTTTTGTTATGAACAAATGAGAATATTTTGTTTATGTTTATCTCGAACATGTGAAATGATCTGAAACTTTTCAGTGTTTTGTTTTGATATGATGTGTCATCTGAAAATCTTGGCATGAAGTTCTGATTCTGTATATGATTGTAACTAGATTTTCGATGAAATCCGTTCTGTTTCTATTAAGGCCCAGCCACGGGTATAATGATGGTTTATAACCCTACCACGGGGGTGAAACATGGAATATGGCTCAGCCACGGGTATAATGGTGGTTTATAACCCTACCACGGGGGTGAAACATGGAATATGGCCCAGCCACGGATATAATGGTGGTTTATAACCTTACCACGGGGGTTAAAGATGGTATTGTCCCGATGTGATGCTAAGAGATGATTTAATTATAATGTTTCAGTTTGGAAATGCCAACGGATTTTCTTTTTGGAATAAATTTATTTTTCTGGAAATTTCGCTCTAATGCTTTTGTACAAAGTTTTGTTTCTGCATTCTAAAAGTAAATGTTTTGTTCTACTTATCAAATGTTATAAATGCTCATGTTTACATGCTAGTATATGCTCTCTGCTTACTGAGTTGTTGATAACTCACCCCCTTATCTCCATAATATTTCAGATGACATTGATGGTTCAGTTGAGGATCAGTATTAGAGTTTATGGAGAAGATTAGCAGGGAATGGTTGTTGGGTATCTCGTGGTATTAGTGTTGATGTTAGAAGTTATTTATATTTCTTAAGTTTGCTTCAATGGATTTAGACAGTTTATGGAGACTTATGTTAATGTTTCATTATTTCTAGTTTGTTATTTGAGACATGAAGAAGAGTGGATTTTTTTGAGTTGCTGGATTGAAAATTGGATAGATGAGTTTATATGGTTTATTTAATTGAAGTATTTACGTTTGATTTGAGGTTTGGAAAAATATATATTCTTGAATTTGGAAGTACTCTAGCCTTGTTAGAGTTGATTATTAGGTTATATGAGTTAACTCTCCGGACCCTCAGGGACGAGACGTTACACACAAGCATACCAGAGGTTGCTTCTCAATCATTTGGAAAATACTGCATCAAGTAGCCATAACAATGATATAAGAACAAATAAATAAGCCACGACTATAATAAGTCATATGATTAGAATATTCTTCTTCTAGTCCAAGAGAACAAAAGACTCAAAAAATCCAAGAAATCCCAAAAAGAGCATGACAACCGCAACAATGATAAGAGCCAGTCTTCTGCATAGCAAAACAACAATAGTAGAGACAGATAATGGAGAAGGTTAGACCAAAAAGCACAAACCAAACACAAGGGTTCCTCAGTCATTCATTAAAATAAATAAAAAATTATACAACTATAAGCTAGTACTAGTATGTAAAAATTTGGCATTTCCCAAAAATTATACAACAATTCTAGATACTCTTAAAAACAGATCATAGAATAAAATGACAAAATTTAAGAATGAAACATAATCAGGAATATACATGCATAAGTGACACAAAAACCTTTTATCTACTTTGCAAATACATACACATTTTCTTAGAGAAACCAGTATACAATTCACACTTTACAATGGGGGAGACTTTTACCTTACAAATTGCAGTATTCAGCACTTAAAATGTAACTAAGATACTACGATAGTAATACTAGCATGTTCATCTTTTTTTGTTTTTGGTGTGTGTAAATATATATATATATATTTTGGTAAGTTTTTTTATGGTTATTTCAATTCAGCTTATAATTGAAAAAACATAATCTATAAAATAAGAATTGAAATGATAAATACTTTTTTCTTTGATTCATTAATAATAATTTTATTGATGGTAGAAAGTAGAAAGTAGACTTAGCCCATGTAAGGAGAATTATTAAACAGTGGTAATGGTTGAAAGGCCAAATGAGGCTCGATTGATGTACGAGAAGCTTCAATCTCACCCAAATGTGCAAGTAAGCAAGAACACAAGACAATTCATGTTCAGCTTTTAGGTAACTACCGATTTTCTGTCTGTTTTTATGGGTGAAGAGTCAAAGTTACTGAAAGATTTAAATCTAGCATGGCAGCATGAATAATGAAAGGTTCAAAGTTACTTATGTCAATGCCTAAGAACTATATTCTGTGTTGGCATTTTCTTTTCCTAATCATGGCAAGATTATAGTTTTTAAGTTTAAATTTCCCACCACCAATTAGAAATAGCTCTAGACATATTATGGGGATTTTTTAGAATTGATCACACATAACAAGGTATATTCACTTTTTCCTCCTGTTTCTATCTATTAGTCATTGTCAAATTACAACTCAAACAAACCATGGAGATGATGAAGTTCACAACAAGCATGCCTTTTTAATCAAGAGCCTCTGTATTAGCATAAGGTTCAACCAAATGCACTCGAACAATGTACACCTATCTTCAAAACTTATTGCAAGGTCGTACATCACAATCTGAAAAAATGAAAAAACCCCCAAGGCACTCACAAAGCTCAAGCAAGCACTTTGTCTGCAGATCCTAACCTCTATTTGAAGGCAATGCTGATTTCAAAAAACTAACACATAAGTGATCTATTCTAAAAGATTGACAAGATATAACTTATAATCCGCAAAATGTATTTAGAAAACATACAAAGCATAACATCTTTTTGTGTGGAGATTTCATAGCAGATAGTCTATGAATGCTTTATATATATATATATATATATATATATATATAAGTAGTTTAATCTATCAATACCTAGAGAAAACTTCTGGAATTTTTTTTAGAAAGTAAATTACATATTGGTGGATCACCAAATGGAAAATAAAGCTAGTAAAAATATGTGAAAAAAGAAGTAGCAGCAGGACCCAAATTTTAAACCAACCACCCCACCAACTTTTGAACCCAAAATGTAACGCCCGTCCTTGTGGTGAAACTTTTTCCAATTTATTTTTAATAAAAGGACGACGAGAATTACCATCCAATTTAAAACTTTTCACTTGCATACCCAGGGTGCGAGACTCTACGTTTATAATTTAAAATGTGCTGTGACAATAAAAGAAGGTTACAGCGGAAAACATAAATCTTATAATAAAAAGGCCTCTCGAGCGTTTAAAACTCGTGCCTAGACTTCCGTGCTCTTCCCCATGGGCCGTGTCCATCCCGATCATGCAGTTCCTGTGGGGGGAGGGACATGCATAAAAACTAAAATGAGTCGAAGACTCGTAAGCATTACTTCATACAGTTAAAATATAGCAACATAGGTTTTCATTCATGCATTCATCACTCGTACAAACTATTATGTGCATGCATACGTGTCATATGTGCACATGGAGTAAACTCCTCACATGCATTACGCCACTTCACCATTATGGCATACCCGCCATATGGTGTGTCACTATACCACATGGAGTACACTCCTTGTGTACTCCCTTCACATGCATTTCGCCACATCACCATTATAGCATACACGCCATATGGTGCACCAATCCACCACATGGAGTACACTCCACGTGTACTCCTTTCACATTCCATACCCCCACACAGAGTACACTCAGCGTGTACTCTTCCCATTCCACACTACACCAGGAGGGTATATTTTACATATACTTTCATTGTCTCATATTACGCCACACACAAAGTACACCCAGCGTGTACTATTCCCATTCCATCTGCCACGTCACCAATACAACGCATACTCCACAACCACACTACATAGCATAGTCCACAACACTTCACAGCACACTTCCCAATTACACCCAACACTTCACAGTACACTACACGGCACAATACACCTCCATACAACACAGACAAGCCCAACACTTCATTACACAAAGTGCCCAATACTTCATTACACAACACCACACCACAATACCACAATTCCACAAAACCAACAGCACAGTCCACAACCTAGTCAACCAATCAATATCTAACATAAAATACAAGGGATAGAGAGTTATATCATTGACGGGATAACCCGTGCGTTGCTCGTTGACCATCACGGTTGAAGACGTCGGAAAGGTCGTACGTGGTGGCTAAACTGCGTACGGTGACTGTTTAGGCATTTGGATAGCTAGGTGTGGTCTTGGAATGGCTCGTGATGGCCTTGTGATGATGGCAAGGAGCCACGACGGATCTAGCCATGTGCAGTAGCGGCCAATCACACGCAGTGACTGTCCATCACATGCAGTGGTTACCCACCACATAAAGTGGTCGTTTGTACCTAGGGCTCGGCTAAGGGAGGTGCAGTGCATCTCATGGTGGCGTCAAGGTGGCGGCACAGTGGGTCACGGTGGCGGTTCAAGGCCGTGAAGTGGATGAATGGACGTGGGAGAGTGAGAGAGAGTGTGCATGCGTGGATGGCAGATCGGGGCCACAGGTGGTTGGCTTGGCTTGGTGGCGGCCTAAGGAGGCTGGACGTGGTGGTCACCTATCGTGGGTGGCGGTGCACGGTGGGCAACCCATGCATGTGAAGAGAGGGAGAAGCTGTGAGGTGGAGGGAGGGTCCCTTGGGTCACATGGAGGAGGAAGGGGAAGGGGAAGGGGAGAGGAGGTCCATGGCGTCGCTTGGTGGTCATGGGTGCCGCGCACGGTGAAGCCGTGCGTGGGTCTCCTTGTGCATGCGTGTGTGCGATGGAGAGGGAAGGTGGCTGCATGGGAGGTGCTGAGTTCGCTGGGGAGTGGTGGCCGGTGGCAGAGGGAGCTGCCGAGGGAGTGGTGGCGCCAGAGAATGGGAGAGCGTGAGAGAGAGAGGTTGGGCTGGTTGAGGTCGCCGGCGTGAGGTGGTGCCGGCGGTGAGGGCTGGCGACGCACGACAGCGCCGGGCTGTGCCTTGGAGGCTTCGGCGTGGAGGGGGAATCCGCATACTGCGTACGCTTGGGAGAGGGAGGAGAGAGAGAGAGTTACGAAAATGAGGGGAAAAGAGAGGGGGTCTGGGTATTTAACCCAGTCCATTCGTCTAGGGATCTACACAACGATCCGACGACGAGGGGTTAAAACACTGATTTGAAAATGCGTAAACGTTAACTTAATTAAAAGCGCTTAGAGGAATTAAGGTAGAATATTATTTTAAACTAACTTTAGTTTATAAAATAATATTCTTCATCATTAATAAAATGATGAAGTCTCACTTAACATATTAAAGAGAATAAAATCATTTAATTAATAAAAGCTTTCAACATAATTCAAATCTCATAATATCTTAAATAATTGAAATCATTTTAATAATAATATTAAAATGATTTCCGGCAATTATATTATTTTTGGAGCTCTTCAATAATGTTATGATTGTCGTATTTAAGATCAAATCTTAATTCAATAATACTGGAAATACTCCTTATAAATATTTCCAGCATATTTAAAACATTGAGCGTGCCCTAGAAGTCACACGATATCTTTCGAAACACGCCATCATGGTTCGACACGCTTGACGAGTCTCGCAGTAGCTAGATATAAGGGGCAGACAATTTACAAAATCTCTACCCTCGGGATTTGCTTACGTCATAAAGACGGAAGATACGTCAAAAAGAAGAAGCGTACGTAAGAAGGAAGGAGCAGGGTATTACAATCTTCCCACCTTAAATAAATTTCGTCCTCGAAATTTGCTTAAGGTTCTAGGGATTTGCCTAGTACTCCAGGAATTTGCTTAGTGTTCTAAGAATTTTGCGCAGTATTTGTAACGCCCCAGTCCTGTAGGGATTGAAGAGTTACTTCCTATAACATAAAACTCACAATTCATCAATATATTTATAGACTCTAAAATATAATGTCATCAAAATACTACAAAGTCTCTTAATAAAATCCGCCATTTCTCACAAATCTTCTATGAGTAATCCACTATGCTTAAATAATCATCTCACCAATGCTCCATAATCCAGATCCTTAGCTGGTCTATTCAAAAATCATCTGAAAAATAATTGGAGATAAGGGGTGAGTTATCAATAACTCAGTAAGCAGAGGACATATACTAATGTGTAAACATGAGCATTTTCACAGAGTTCAGAATGCAGAAACAAAACATTTCAGTATCAATATGCAAATCTAAAAAAAAATACATATTATCAAAAAATCAGAGCGACTTTTCAAATATTTCATATTCAGAAACCAACTTTTCATATTCAAAGACTCCATTGGCACAACATGACTGAACATCTTCGTCTTATCATATCATATCAGAGCATCATATCATAATAGAGACCATGTTTAACCCCCGTGGTAGGATTGTGCATCCTGCGGAAAGCCAAGTAGAACATAAATCACCATGTTACCAAAGCGATTGCACTCAGACCAGAAAACCATTATTATATCTCGTGGCGGACCAGAGGTCACTATTGTATCCCATGACAGGGCCAGATGTCACTATTGTATCCCGTGACAGGGCCAGAGATTACTATTATATCCCGTGACAAGGCCAGAGGTCACTATTATATCCCGTGATAGGGCCACATATCAAAGCAAAACAGAATCAGAATCATCATATCAGAGTCAGAATCAAAGTCAGAACAGAATCAGAAATTCATGCCAAAAGCTTTTCTGATGCCACATCATATTAAAACAGAGTACCGAATATTCAGATCATTTCACATTTTCCAAAACAGATTCAGAACATCTTCCCGTCACATGCGAAATTTATCAAATTTTCATATTTACTCATTTGTCTCAGTTCAATAACAGAATGCTAAAAATAAGCTCATGTCTACAACAGTCATGACAAAAAATACTTTCTTCTTAAACAGAATCTCATGAGTATTGCAGAACAAAAATCTGAGGTTGTTTTCAGATTTCTTTTCATAACAAAACATGCACATTTTCCCAAAAAGGACCTCAGTTCATTTTATTTTATTTCCTCAAAGATGTCGAACAATAATTAAGCGTCACCTATAAAATAACCACGTAATTCTCATAAATTTTCAATTAATCACGTATTACAATATATAAGCCTAAACTCCTAAAATAACCTATTTAATTCCTCAAAACCTAAAATCTCATAACCTCGAATTATAAAACATCGCTTTCTAAAATCATCAATATTGATTTAATAACCTTGACTAAAACATTGAAAAGTTGACCTATTTATTATTGAAAACAAACTATAAAGTTTAATACTAGATAATATAATTATCCCAAAATATTTTAAAATAAACCATAACTATTTTTTAATAGACTAAATTATATCTAAAGTGTAAAAATAACATTACACCAATATTATTTACTCTTAAAATAAATATTTACTTAATAACATGTTAAAATACTTAAATGATTTTCTGTAATTATAATAAAATAAGTTTATTAACACATGATACAAATTTTAAAACACTTGGCATAAGTTGCAGTTCAAAGGGTAAAAAAGTAATTAAAAAAATTAGCTTAGAAGAATGAAATACACTTACGTAAAACTAACTTCTTTGAATAACACAGTAGCTACGTACGCGATGGAGGGCACGAAGGCAGTGAGCTGGGCGGTTGCTTACGGAGGTGGGGGCGTCAGCAGCACACTGGTTAGAGAGAGAGACCATCTAGAGAGAGAGAGAGAGAGGAACCTTACGTAGAAAAGAGAGAGAGACGGAGAGAGAGAGAAGCTCACCGTGAGCCTGAGGTGGCGCGCGGCAGACAAAAAAAAGGCTAGGCGGAGGTCGACAGTGGTGAGCTCAATGGCTGGGCAGTGATGATGCTTGAGGTTGAGGCAACCGGCATGGAGGAGTTTCGGTATGTCAAATGCTCTGTTTCGGGTATTAAAAACAGGGGTCGTTCGGTGGTAGTGAAACAGCGTCTTCCGTCGTGTAGTGGGCTTGCCGTGTGGGTTGCGGAGTGGAAGAGCTTCAATGGTGGTTGTGAGGTTTGGGCAGGGTGGCTCCGTGTGGTGGACCTACGCGTGATTGGCTTTCATGGAGTGGCTCACGGTGGAAGGGTCTCTTGCCGTGATATTAGTGCTCGTGGTCGAGTTTGACCTGTGCTGGCCATGGGTGGTGCACTACAGAAGTGCACGGTGTGGGGTGAAGGTCAGTGTAGTTGTTGATGGTAGGGAGGAGTGCATCTCTGCAAGGGTTGCTGTGGCTGAGGCCGAGACGGAGGTGATGGCGCACAGTGAGGCATTGAGCCTTGGTGAAGGACGTTAACGATGGAGCATAAGGGCGTCGGTTTTACGTGCGTGGAGGTTGGCATCGAACTAGGAGGGTCCGGGTGGTTCTGGAGGCTGGTTGCAGCGATGAAACAGGGCAGCATTTGAAGGTCTAGGATGAAAGTGTATATTTATATGGGTGCTAAGAAAAAAAAACCCTAAAGAAAGAAAAGAGATAGACGTGCATGGGGAGTGCCATGCGCGGGAAAAAAAAAAAAATAATAATAATAATTAAAGTCCAACAGTAAAATTATTCATTAAAGCAAAAAGCAAATTTAAATACAAACACTGATTAATATCAAGAAAGCACATCAAAGTAAATTTCACAACTTAAAAATTATAAAATAAATCCAACGAGAAAATCCGATAAATTTTAAAACAAGACAAACAATATTTAAATTAATTAAAATAATCATTCACTAAAAAAGAACAATACAGTAAAAGAAAAACGGGGTATTATAGTATTTTAAGGAATTTGTTCATTTTTATTAGGGATCTGTTCATACGTGTCCTCACGTTGTCTTTACGCGTCTCGCACACATTCAGCATCTCAGTCACGTCTTGTACAATACTTGCCCTCGCATCTTGTCGTTCCTCCATCGACATGCTTAAAGTCAGTCTGATGCACTTGGGTCCATCCATCATGTCACGCTCGTACCTTCCATTCTGACATTCTTGGTGGCGAGGCTTGAAGTCGCCATCTCGTTTTACGTTTCGGTCCTAGCTTAGTTCGTGATCGTTCATGCGGTTCTTAACTATTACAGTCTTCCTAACGTTTATAGTCTATTCCTTCATTAGCATGCAGCTGCTGCTGCATGTCCTAACGTTCTATCATTCATTCTTTATCCTCTAACTATGTTCAGTGTAACACCCCGTATTTTAGTATATTTTTAATTGAAAGATTATTTGTTATTAATTTAAAATTTTATTCTCTTGTTTTAAAATTGGTTGGATTTTTAGTGGGTTTATTTTTATGATTTTAATTTTGTGAAAATTATTTTGAAGTGCTTTCTTATAATTGATTATTGTAATACATTTAAATTGTTTTTCATATTTAATTAACTTATTATTGTTGGATTTAATTATTTATTTTCATTTTAATCACTACGTTTGAATTATTTTATTTTACTTGATGTTTTAAAATCGTTTCTGTTGGATCATTTTGTGACCTAAGATGTGAGGATTGTACCTCATTTTTTTCCTTACATTTTCTCTTTCCTCTTTTATTTTTCTTATTTTCTTCTTTTCCTTTCTTTCTTTTTTTCTTTTCTTCCCTGGGTTCTCCCGCGTGCACATCTCTCCGTCTCTCTTCTCTCCGTCCTGGCGTCGTCCCCCAGCCTGCCGCCGTGTGCCGGCGGTGACCGACATCGCCCCTCCCTCTCACCTCCCCTTCGACCGGCGATCACCCCATGTGATTTCAGCCCCTAACTCGCCGCCGATAGCCCCCACGCACCACACCAAGCCGCGGCACTCTTTGCGCCGTTGTGCCGCCGTCGCGCCACCTCCGGCCACCATCATCTCACCACATCATCCTCGACCTCCTAGCAACACAATGGACACAACCCCACCTCCGATCTGTCACCAGTGAAGCGCCACCATCAATATTTTCGTTTTGGGTATTTTAGCCTTCGACTGCCCTCTACGCCGCCACCCGCTGCCAATCACCACCACCACTAGCTTCACCGACATCCCTAAGCCCTACCGTATCAATCTCGGATCTTCGTTTACATCCTTTCAAAAGTGGGTTTTTGAGACCCACGGCCACAATGCATTTGACATTGTTTTGTTGTTGCGTTGCCGCTTCTAGCACCTTCGTGATCTTTCAAAAATTATATTATAGCATTGTACGTATTTTTCCCAAAGAACGTTTTGAGATTTAAATGTATTTCTGCGCTAATTCATATTTACTGTGAATTGGTTGGTTGTGCCGGACTGAATCCGAGGAGTAAGGAGGTCGGTTGGATTGGATGACGAAGTTGTTTGTGTGATTGGTTTATGCTATGAAACTTGTTGACCGTTTCGGGTTTAAATATTGGTGTTTCGAGCTTGACGTTGGTCATGGTGGATATTGGTGATTTTTAGGAAGTGATGATATATTTTGGGATTATGAGAGTTTTAAGTTTTGAGAAATTAAAATAGGTTATTTTAGAAGTTTAGGCTTAAATATCGAAATCTGTGTTTGTTTGAAAACTTACAGAAATTATGTGATTATTTTCATAGGTGACGATTTATATTCGACTCGACATTTTTGAGAAAAATTCTAAAAAGTTAAGTTGTCCAGGTAAGCGGGGTTCCTATGCTAGGTTTTACACAAGTTAATAAGACAGAGGTTGACCTTATGAAAACTTGCATATTTTGTGATGTAATGGGAACTTGGGAAAAACAAAGATCAACCTCGGTCGTTTATCTGCATTATTCATCAAATATTTATGAAAAAGGGAAAATATGGTCTGACATGCATTGTGTAGACATGAGCTAAATTCTATCATGTGATTTCTGAAATCTGAAAAATGGAGCGATTTTGAAAATATAGAAAAATTGTGCATTTATTTAAAAAGATGTTCTGGCTTTTGTTGTCAGTGTGTGTAAACTATCTGATTCTATTTTGGTACTCTGTATTATTTTGATATAACATCTGAAAACCTTTGGCATGGTGTACTAGTATTTGTATCTGACTTTGTCTCTGCTCTGCTCTGTTTGGGTTGATACCAACTTTTCTGTCTCTGAGTGCACCCACTTTGGAAACAAAGTGGTTTTATTGTGGTCTTTCCTGTGTGCACACTCGGGGCTCCGAGAAGAATAAAGGAGAGATTTTACCTTTGTCTCTGCCTGGTTTGGCCACCGGGGTTAGCACAACCCTACCACGGGGGTGAAACATAGTCTCTGCTCTGTGTGATGCTCTGTTTTGATCTGATGATGATACTCAGTTTATGTTATGCCAAAGTACTATGGGTTTTTACTTGTCTTAAAACCATTGCTCTGTTACTTTTGAAAATATGTTTTGTTCTGCATCATAACTCTGGAAAATATTTTGTTCAGCATGCTATACTTTGTAAATGCTCAAGTTTGCACGCTAGCATATGTCCTCTGCTTACTAAGTTGTTGATAACTCATCCCCTATCTTCATAATATTTTTCAGAAGATGTGGAGAGTCCAACTGGGGAGCTGGATTAGATTGATGAGCATGATTAAGCTGAGGAGAGGATGGTAGAAGAAGGAATTATGATATCCTTTAGTTTTAATGTATTTTAGATTTAATTATATCTTGGGCTTGGGTTTAGTAAGACTCATGAAATTATTAGTTTGGTTTGTTATGACTACCGGGAGATTGTGGAGTTTTGCTGCAGTAATGACTTTGTGGAGTTTTCAATGTGGTTATTTAGAGTACATGAGATTGGGTTTTGCTAATAAAGTTTTGGAGTTTTATTTTAGTTGTGTTGGAAAATATGTTCTTAAGTGACAGGTAGTAATTCTCCAGGCCAACCGGGTTTGGAGCGTTACATTTAGTCTCTGATACCTCTTACATTCTATACACTTAGCATGACTACCTCTTTCTAGCTGCCAATCTGACATGCATGTGTTCATTAGGTCATACTTTGAAAACATCATAACATAAGAATAAAAATACTTTCTTGTACTTACTACAGGACCAGACATGCCTTGGGAAGACGTCAGTCTAGGTTTTTCCTTCACGTGCAATTCTCTTTTCAAAAGTTTTCTTTCCTTGAAAAAAGTTTTCTTTCATTGGAAAAAGTTTTCTCTCTTCAGAAAAAGATTTTCTCTCTTTTATTTTGAAAAGAACACTATAGAGTCTAGCATAACCTAGGCTTTGCTCTGATACCAACTATGTAACGCCCGTCCTTGTGGTGCGACTTTTTCCAATTTATTTTTATAAAAGGACGACGGGAATTACCGTCCTATTTAAAACTTTTCACTTGCATACCCAGGGTGCGAGACTCTACGTTTATAATTTAAAATGTGCTTTGACAATAAAAGAGGGTTACAGCGGAAAACATAAATCTTACAATAAAAAGGTCTCTCGTGCGTTTAAAACTCTTGCCTAGACTTCTGTGCTCCTCCCCATGGGTCGTGTCCATCCCGATCATGCAATTCCTGTGGGGGGAGGGACATGCATAAAAACTAAAATGAGTCGAAGACTCGTAAGCATTACTTCATACACTTAAAATATAGCAACATAGGTTTTCATTCATGCATTCATCACTCGTACATACTATTACGTGCGTGCATACATGTCATACGTGCGTTTGTTTGAAAACATCATTGGACGGGATTTTTCTCTTTTTAAAAATGGGCATCCTTTTCGTAAAACGTTTCTCCCGTCAATGCCTTCATTTTTTCAAGAGTTCGTGCATGTTTACGTGCATACGAGCGTCTTTTGAAAACTTCACTGGACGGGGCTTCAAAAGGCTTTCCTTTCTTTAAAACATGTCCCCGTCAATGCCTTTATTTCTTAAAGATTCATGCATTTGTGTGTTCATACATACATGCATACATCCATTCATTCTTATCACTTTCATAGGCCAGTACAAACTGTTACATCCCGTGTGTTTGGGGTTAGCAGTCTTCCTTTGGACCCGGATTTTGCCCGTGGCCATGGGTTGAGAATTCCTTTCATAGGGGGCAGCACTGGGTGCACTTCCAGTACTACTTACCCAGCATTGCAATCTGCCCATTCATTGGTACCCTTTTCATTCATTTATGTGGCCGTTATGTATCTTCACACATTCATTTCTTTCTTTCTTTACTTTTCTTTCATTCATTCATCTCTCCCAAGGCCGTGAAGTGGATGAGAGGCCGTGGGAGAGTGAGAGAGAGTGTGCATGCGTGGGTGGCAGATTGGGGCCGTAGGTGTTTGGGTTGGCTTGGTGGCAGCCTGAGGAGGCTGGACGTGGTGGTCACCTGTCGTGGGTGGCGGTGCACAGCGGTGCACGGTGTGCAACCCGTGCTTGTGAAGAGAGGGAGAAGCCGTTAGGTGGAGGGAGGGCTTCTGGCCTTGGGTCACGTGGAGGAGGAAGGGGAAGGGGAGAGGAGGTCCATGGCATCGCTTGGTGGTCGTGGGTGCCGCGTACGGCAGTGCTAGAGGCCGTGCACAGTGAAGCCGTGCGTGGGTCTCCTTGTGCGTGCGTGTGTGTGACGGAGAGGGAAGGTGGATGCATGGGAGGTGCTGAGTTTGCTGGGGAATGGTGGCCGGTGGCAGAGGGAGCTGCCGAGGGAGTGGTGGCGCCGGAGGACGGCGCACGGCGGCGCTACGCGCACCAAGCCCATTTGGGTTGTGTACTTCCGAAATGGAGAAAGGGAGAGCGTGAGAGAGAGAGGCTGGGCTGGTTGAGCTGGGCTAGCGATGCATGGCAGTGCTGGGCTATACCTTGGAGGCTTCGGCGTGGAGGGGGAATCCGCGTACTACGTACGCTTGGGAGAGGGAGGAGAGAGAGAGAGTTACAGAAATGAGGGGGAAAGAGAGAGGGTCTGGGTATTTAACCCAGTCCCTTTGTCTGGGGATCTACACAACGATCTGACGACAAGGGGTTAAAACACTGATTTGAAAATGCATAAACGTTAACTTAATTAAAAGCGCTTAGAGGAACTAAGGTAGAAATTATTTTAAAGTAACTTTAGTTTATAAAATAATATTCTTCATAATTAATAGAATGATGAAGTCTCACTTAACATATTAAAGAAAATAAAATCATTTAATTAATAAAAGCTTTCAACATAATTTAAATCTCATAATATCTTAAATAATTGAAATCATTTTAATAATAATATTAAAATGATTTCCGGCAATTATAATATTTTTGGAGTTCTTCAATAATATTATCATTGTCGTATTTAAAGTCAAATCTTAATTTAATAATACTAAAAATACTCCTTATAAATATTTCCAGCATATTTAAAATACTGGGCGTGCCCAAGAAGTCACACGATATCTTTTGAAACACGCCATCATGGTTCGACATGCATGACGAGTCTCGCAGTCGCTAGATAGAAGGGGCAGACAATTTACAAAATCTCTGCCCTCAGGATTTGCTTACGTCTGATAGGTCCCAAATGTATAGAACAGAAAATACTAAAGGGAAATTTGTATTCTCTTCGGGTGAGAAAGTACCACACTTTGACTCAATTAATTTTCGATGCTTTCATTCACCATTCACGTCTGCTTAAATAGCAGAGTTAGGTAGCTTACATCTCGAAATAAAAGGAACGTGCAGACTAAATAAAAGGAAACTTGCGGACTCAACTTGCGGACTAAGCAAGGAAACTTGCGGACTCAACTTGCGGAAAATATTGCTCATGAAACAGAGCATACAACAAATAAAACAGAACGTAAAATGAAAATGAAACTAACATAAACGTAAGTACTGCAGACTCGTTCTTCCGTTTCAGGCGTTCGTGCGTGCGTCCTGCGCACTGACCCAGTCGGTTTCGTGCGTTCGGTGCGAAGCTTCATGCGTAAATTCCTGCTGACCCAGTCGCGCCCCATGCATTCTGGTTCCTCACGTACCAGATCATCCCAAATATTTGGGATTTGGTTTATGGACTCTTGATGAACGACGTGGCTTATCAGTACTCCCCCCAACCAGCGGATCCTTGTCCTCAAGGATGGTATGCGAGAATTTGTCTAGTAATGCCGTAGTGGGTTCCCAGGTGGCTTCTTCCGTGGGCAAATGCTTCCTTTGCACTAAGCTTTCTTCAAGAAGCTGTCCTCCATGCTTGATCCAGCGAGTGTCCAGAATTGCTTGTGGTTCGAGTTCAATAATTCCTTCATCTGAGATGGGTGGCAACGGCGTTGGCTCTTTATGGCCGTCATGCTCCCTGTATTGTTTAAGTAGCGATACATGAAACACTGGATGAATGCGTGAGCCTTCCGGCAATTTTAATTTGTACGCCACTGGTCCACATTTCTGTAAGATTTCGTAGGGCCCGTAAAAACGAGTAGCTAATTTCTGATGGGCCCGTTTGAAAGCTGTTTGTTGACGGTAAGGGTGTAGCTTCAACAAAACCCGTTCGCCGACGTCGAACGAAATAGCCCTCCGCTTGGTGTCTGCAATTTGCTTCATTCGATTAATTGAGCTGGCCAAGTTACTCTTGAGTTGTTGGAGTATTTCATCTCGATTGAGTAGTTGTTGGTCGACTTCGTGAACTGGGGATAGTCCTTCTGTATACGATGGGATGGCAGGAGGCAGCCTGCCATATAGTGCCTGGAATGGAGTCATCCCTGTAGAACTATGATAGGTGGTATTGTACCAATATTCTGCCCAAGGTAAATAAGAACTCCATTTGCGGGGCCACTGGTGCACGAAACATCGCAGGTATTGTTCAAGGCAGCGATTGACTACCTCCGTTTGTCCGTCGGTCTGTGGGTGGTATGCGGAACTGAGCTGCAATTTAGTACCTGACATTTTAAAAAATTCTTGCCAAAATTTACTAATGAAAATTGGATCTCGGTCACTAATCACGGACTGGGGCATTCCGTGGAGTTTGACAATTCCTTCTACAAATTTATCTGCCACGGTTTTAGCAGTAAATGGATGGGTCAATGTAAGGAAATGCGCTGATTTACTCAGCCTGTCGACAACCACCATAATTGTGTCTTTGCCTTGGGAGATTGGCAGACCTTCGATAAAATCTAAGGAGATGTCGTCCCACACTCTACAGGGAATGGGCAATGGCTGAAGGAGTCCTGCAGGATTTAGTGTTTCGGTTTTGACCTTTTGACATACCTCGCACGCTTTGATGTATTCTTGGAGTGATTTATGCATGCCGGGCCAATAGAACTGCTGCCTCAATCGTTTGCATGTGCGTAAAACGCCGGAGTGTCCGCCCATCTTGGTATCATGAATCTCATGCAGCAGTTTCTCGCGTAGGGCTCTGTCATCTGGAATGACAACTTTGTCTTTGAAGAGAAGTAGCCCGTGACGCCATTTGTATGGTCCGTTGGGTTGGTCAGTTGCCAAACGACCCTTTGAATTGACGTACGGATCTGTCGCTGCGGCTTGCTTGATTTCTTCCCATAAACTGGCTTGCGGAATGAAAATTCCGTGAAGAATAGGACTGCCCTGTTTACGGGATAGTGCATCTGCAGCTGAATTTTCACGTCCAGGGCGATACAGTATTTCATAGTCATATCCGAGAAGCTTTGCTACCCATTTTTGTTGTTCTGGTGTGGCGACCCGCTATTCCAAAAAAAACTTGAGACTGCGTTGATCAGTTTGAATGTAAAATTTCTTACCCAGAAGGTATGGGCGCCACAAACGTATAGCCTCAATGATGGCTAACATTTCTTTGGCGTACGTGGACCAGGCTTTTTTTGTCACTCCCAAGGCTCGACTCATGAATGCTATTGGTTTGCCTTGTTGGGATAATACAGCTCCAATTCCGTCGCCGGAGGCATCTGTCTCAATGGTGAAGGAGTCGTTGAAGTTGGGCATTGCTAATGTAGGGGTTGATGTCATGGCCTGCTTAAGTGCAAGGAAGGCAGTCTCAGCTTCTTCGGTCCACCCGAACTGGCCTTTCTTGAGGAGGTTGGTAAGTGGCCGAGCTATAATGCCATAATTTTGGACGAACTTTCGGTAGTACCCTGTCAGGCCTAAAAATCCACGTAGATCTGAAATATTAGTAGGTCGTGGCCATGCCACCATTGCTGCTATTTTATTTTTGTCCACCTCGACTCCTTGGTTGGTAACAATATGCCCCAAATATTCCATTTCCTGTAGCCCAAAGGCGCATTTACTTGCCTTGGCAAAGAATTGATGTTGCCTCAATATTTCTAAGGCTTGCCTGACATGCTCTAAGTGTGCACCCCAATTAGGGCTATAGATCAATATGTCATCAAAGAAAACTAAGATAAATTTTCTAAGATGAGGACGAAAAATGGAATTCATAACGGCTTGAAATGTAGATGGTGCATTACATAAGCCAAATGGCATAACCAAGTACTCGTAATGTCCATTATGCGTTCGGAAAGCAGTCTTAGGAATATCAAGAGGATTTACTCGTACCTGATGGTACCCAGCCCGTAAATCGAGCTTGGTAAAATACGTGGCACCATAGAGTTCATCTAGCATGTCTTCAACAGTGGGGATTGGGAATCGATCTTTAATTGTTGCTGCGTTGAGTGCGCGATAATCTGTACAAAAACGCCAATTGCCATCTTTTTTCTTGACCAATAATACCGGCGATGAAAATGGGCTAGTACTTGGTTGAACAAGTCCTGAGTTTAGCATTTCTTGGACCTGTTTTTCAATCTCATCTTTTTGATAATGCGCATAGCGGTATGGCCGCACATTTACTGGTTCGGTTCCCTCTCTCAATGGAATGCTGTGATCAATTTCACGGACATGAGGTAAGCTCGACGGTTCTGTGAAGACATCCGAAAATTCTTGTAGCACAGCTTGCATGCTCGGGTGTATCTGGTTTTGGGTTTCTTTATTGGTGACCTGCATGCACATAGCAAATATGGTATGGCCTGGGCAAACACCTTTGGATAATTCTTTAAGAGTTGCCGCTTGAATATCTTGGCCATCGATTCCCACCAATAGTCTGGTCTGGTTCCCCCAAGAAAATTCCATGGTCATCTTTTTCCAGTTGCACACCACTGACCCGAGTAGTTCAAGCCATTGAATTCCCAGAACTAGATCCAATCCTGTGAGTGGTAGAGCATATAGAGTTAATGAGAATTTGATGCCTTGCAAATTTACTGGTACCTGATCGAACCTCCCGTGGCATTTAAGATTCTCGCCATTAGCTACCCGCACAGTGAAGGTTTTAGTTGGTATCACTGGTAATCGAAGTAGGTTGGCCATACGCTCACTAATAAAATTGTGAGTTGACCCACTATCGACTAGCGTAATGACGTTGTGTGCACCGATTCTGGCAGCCACTCGCATGGTCTTGGGTGCTGTCCAACCTGTTAATGCATGCAACGTAATTGTTGGATCGATAGGCCCTTCGTGGATCTCCTCTCCGGTTGGTTCTTCATTTTCACCATCACAGATAACGTTTGCATCTTCATCGTCTCCTTCCAACATAAGAATCCGGGGCCCTTGACATTTATGTCCTGCAGTAAATCGTTCATTACAGTTGAAGCATAGGCCTTGAAGTCGTTTTCGCTGCATCTCTTCCCAACTTAGACGTCGAACTAGGGCCACAGGTGCTGTTGGCGCTGTTCGGTTTAGTGGCGGAAGCGCTAGGGGGCCCCGCACTGGAGGTGGAGATCTTATGAATCTCCGTTGTCTTGCCAGCTGGTCATCTCTCATGCGTGCGAAGCTGATGGCCTCTTTCAACGTTTGTGGTTTAAACATGCGAATCCCGTCTGAGATGTCAGTTCGTAAACCACCCATAAATGTTCCGATCAGCGCCTTTTGTGTCCAGCCTCTAACTCGATTGCCCAAGCGTTCGAATTCCCGCTGGTATTCACGCAAGGAACCCGACTGTTTAATCCTTGAAAGGGCTTCGTCAAAATCTTCGCACTCCGAAGGCCCAAAGCGAGCCCAGAGTTCATCTTCAAAATTTTCCCATGAGAGAGCGCGCCCTTCTTCTTGGAATGTTCTGCGGATCCATTGCCACCATTGGTTGGCCTCTCCTTCCAAATGATAAGAAGCCAAAGAAACTCTTCAAGCTTCCGGAGTATTTTGAAATTCAAAAAATTGGTTCACACGATTGAACCACTCCGTCGGATCATCTCCTGAAAATCGAGGAAATTCAAGTTTTGCAGTTTTGGAGGATACCACCATACGTCCCCCGTCGTGGCCTTCTTGATGGTGATTAGGAACTTCTTGGTTGGCAAGCAAGACATTGGAAAGGCGATTGAGAGTTTCTTCCATCTGACGAAGCCTATCGGTCATGCCGAGCTCCATCCTATGTAGCCCATCCTGCACTCCACCAAGCCCGACCTCCAACTGCTCGATACGCTCCTTATTGGTTCCCATTAAAATGAACCTGGCTCTGAGGCCAATGATAGGTCCCAAATGTATAGAACAGAAAATACTAAAGGGAAATTTGTATTCTCTTCGGGTGAGAAAGTACCACACTTTGACTCAATTAATTTTCGATGCTTTCATTCACCATTCACGTCTGCTTAAATAGCAGAGTTAGGTAGCTTACATCTCGAAATAAAAGGAACGTGCAGACTAAATAAAAGGAAACTTGCGGACTCAACTTGCGGACTAAGCAAGGAAACTTGCGGACTCAACTTGCGGAAAATATTGCTCATGAAACAGAGCATACAACAAATAAAACAGAACGTAAAATGAAAATGAAACTAACATAAACGTAAGTACTGCAGACTCGTTCTTCCGTTTCAGGCTTTCGTGCGTGCGTCCTGCGCGCTGACCCAGTCGGTTTCGTGCGTTCGGTGCGAAGCTTCATGCGTAAATTCCTGCTGACCCAGTCGCGCCCCATGCATTCCGGTTCCTCACGTACCAGATCATCCCAAATATTTGGGATTTGGTTTATGGACTCTTGATGAACGACGTGGCTTATCAACGTCATAAAGACGGAACATACGTCAGAAAGAAGAAGCGTACGTAAGAAGGAAGGAGCAGGATATTACACTAAAGAAACCCAATTTCACTGATCCAGAACCACAAATTGCCTACGTCCACCGAGCCGCATAAATTTTATTGACTAGAGGAGATTACAATCACTCAATCTCAACTCACACTCTCTAGGGCTTTTTGCTCTCTCACACAATTTGCACTCACTAGACAATTATTCTCTCTCAAAAAATGCTTGAGGTCGTCCAACACAAGTCTAGTATGATAAATATATAATGAGTGGCGCTGGAAACCTACATTAGCAAAAACTACGTACTTCACTCGAGCGGAGTGTCGAGCGGTACTCGAGCGAATAGCCAAATGAACATTGACTTGAGCGGATTGTCGAGCGAGTGTCAAGCGAGCACTAGGGTTTGGGTCTCACTCGAGCAGGACTCGAGCAAACTCTCGGACTTGATCTTAGCTCGAGCGGTATGTCGAGCGACGTCGAACCAATGGTCGAGCCAACTTTCAGCAAACACTTTTTCAGCTCCAAAGCTAGTCTCCACATATACCCCAACAATCTCCCACTTGGAGACTAGATCTCCACATGCCAACCACTGTTTCTAGCCAAGCCCTATCATCTCTGTAGCTCACAACTCCTGTCTAAAAGCTAGAAGACTCATTGAAGTCAAGCCCGACTTCAGTCATCCACATACACCGCTCTTAGTCAGCACATCCACAGGGCCATTCAAGACTCCCACTGTACCGAGAGTATCCAGTCTCAAACCAATCTTGGCAACCTTAGCCAACTTTCCTAGGCTTTCATGAGGAATGGCAAAGCTGACTCCCTTTGACTTCCTCACATGTTTCGCACGATCAAGCCTGCCTTTTTGCACTCTTGCATTTCCCTGCACATCACTGGTCCTTGATGTTAAATACAAAGAGTTAGATCTCTTACCATGCGCTAGGACCAGCGCACCCTTAGTGATCTTCCAAGCTCCTCCAGAGAACGCTACTGCAAAACTGCTGTCATCAAGCTGTCCCACAGAGATCAGGTTTTTCTTCAGATCTGGAACATGTCTGACTTGCTGTAAAGTCCACACGCTCCTGTTTGGAAGTGTTATGTGCACATCACCCACTCCTACTACATCCAATGCCTCTCCATCAGCCACAAACATCTTTCCAAAATCACCAACAATATAATTCTGCATGATTTCTCGATGTGAGGTGCTATGGAATAAAGACCCTGAATCCAACACCCAATCATCAATCGGACTATGCACTGCAAGAAGTAAGGTATCATGAATTTCTTCTACCACTATATTCACAACATCATCATCAGAACTTTCTTAATTCCTGCAATCTCTTGATGTGGCCCGGTTTGCCACAACTCCAGCATGTAATCTGCTGCCCAGATCTCATCTTGCTATTTCCCGTGCTCTTGGAGCTTGACCTGCCATGTCCTCTTCCCCTATTGTCAATAATCAGGGCTGATCCAGAACCAGAGGACTCACCCAAGTCTCTTCTACGTGTTAAGAACAATCATAGTCCACTTGCCATATTAGAAGAAGAGGCAGGAGCGTCTACGTGATTACAACTCTGTTTATGGTCTACTGCATCTGCTGCATTTCCTTTTATATTTCTTTCCTTTAGCCCTTTATTCTTTCCTTGTATAGAATATACATTTAGCTCTTTATTATTTCCTTGTACAGAGTATACGATCGTTAAGTCTTCTTTCCTTGTACAGAGTATACGATCATTACAGTTGTAATCATATATATAAATGAATAGATGATCTGGTCTGGGTAACTTGACCAATACCTTTCTATACAATTCTTTCTTGATATTAGAGCTTCAATAGCTCACGCTCAATCAAGTTCCTGTTCTTTTTTTTTTCTTTTCATCAATGGCTTCCGTTAACTCTACTGCTCCCTTGATTTTTTCTCAACGGAATTTTTCTCAGTTGGTTTCGGTAAAAATGGACGGTACCAATTATCTTAATTGGATCTCACAGCTGCTACCTGTTTTATGCAGCAATGATTTGTTCGAATTTGTGGATGGTTCCGAACCCTGTCCTGATCAGTTTCTTTGTGACTCTAAGGGAAAGCTTACTAATAACATTAATCAAGAATATGTCTTGTGGAACAAGAAGGACCAGTTTGTCCTAGGATGGCTGAATGCTACTCTAACAGATAAAGTCCTTCCTTCCGTCTCTGGCTTCACTTCTGCCCAACAAGTGTGGGACTCTCTAGCCAAGCGCTATGCCTCCCACTCCCCTGCTCATGAGCAGCGCCTTAAGTGCCAATTGCAAACGCTGCAACAAGGAAACAAGACATGCACCAATTATTTAGCTACTGCCAAATCTCTTGCGGATCAGCTTGCAGTTGTTGGTAAGCCAGAAAGTGAGAATGATCTTCTCTCTTATGTGTTGAGCGGTTTAAATTCAACCTATAATCCTTTTGTCACATCGATCTCTTTCGCTTTAAGATATAGTCCAATAAGTTTTGATGACTTCCAATCTGAATTGTTGTCTTATGAGATAATGATTGACAATCAAGCTCATGTATCTTCCATGGAGCAACTGGCATTTGCCATGGTTGCTGGCAAAAATCCACGTGAGGGAGGACAATGGCATAACAAACGAAATTTCCCTCTGAAACATTCTGCTAGACAAGGTCCATCTAAACCACAATTTTCCAAGTTCCATCCACAATCTGTCAAGGCACAAGGAGGGTGTAACAGCCCGCTAGAAATTCATTGGTAGAATTTCTATTGACTTTAGGAATCTCGTAAAAACTCCATAAGTTTTTACGAATTGACCAATCGCATAGGTTTTAGTCTATCAACATAGTTAGTGTTATCACTCACTATGGTGCTAGAAATATGAGTTTTATTTATTTGAGGTGGTTAGAAGTGTCAGAATGCATTATGGTCTACGCCATTAGACTCAGTTGATTATTTAGGATTTTATGGCGTAATAGCCTATTTTCATAATTCTGTTTATTGGAAATTGTGAAATTATTTTTAGGGGCACTTCGAGGATGAATTTCGGTAAAATATTTTCACTGTAGGTTAATATGAATATTTAGGAATTTTTAGTATTAAGTTTATGATTCACTTTTTCGAACTGAATAGTAACCTCGATAAGTGCATCAATTGTAGTGTTTCAAAATCAAAGTGTGGAATGTCCAAATTAGGTTAGAGAAGTTTTATTTGGACACTTGGAAAAATCTTAGCCACACATAGTAAATGGTATTAGACACTTGGCACAAAGAAGAACCATTAGATAGATTTGTGAAGGAATCAAGGTGTGAGATCATGCCACCTAAGCAAAGCTGTGTTTCATCTGTTCAACCAAATTGTGCCAGATCAAAGAGGGTTTCAACCCTAGCAAAACCCTAAATGGTTGGAATCAAATTGAAACCCCAAAAGCTTGGTTGAAACCAAAACCCTAAATGGTTTTCCCAAACCCTAAAGTTGGCCTCCAAACCCTTTTTAATCCGATTTCTAGCATTGTGTTTAATCACTTGATTAAATCACTTCCACAAGCTATTAATTAATCAAATCCTTGTTATGATATCAATATTCAACCTTTTAACTCTTGGGAATTTGATTAGGCCAAGAAAAATTGATTTTGGGCTTGATAGCATCTCAAACCCTAACCAAACCCCCTTTAAACCCCAAATTGAAGCCCACTTGATGGGGCCCACCAAGGCCCACGAAATTGGCCACCTTGGCAAAGCTTCTTGGAGAAGTTTCCTCCCCCACATGGCAGACCATCCACTGCCATTGGCTGCACCCAATAGTGCCTTGATGTGAAGGAGAAATCCACTCCATCAACCTCCATCTTTCACTGCTGCTGCAGGCAGTCTCTGCCCCTCTCTATTCTCCACTTTATGTCACATAGCCACCTCCAATCAAGGGTCATTCAAGCCCATAACTTCCCCCTCCAGAATTCTAAAGTCGTGCAAGACACACTTCTCTCCATTTTATCACTTCTTTCCCCCGTTCTTATAGAGAAACCCAAAAGAGCTCTCTCGGGCAGATTTCTGGGTCTTTTTTCGTGGCTATTTGTGATCCCTTGTAGGTATTATCTCATGATGACTCCTTCACATAAGTTGTTCGTCTTTGAGTCTAGTTTCTGTGGATATTTTATTAGTCTCATTTCATACTCATTTGATCGGTAAAAAGTATTTTTAACCATGGAAAGGTCATTCTGGGCGTGAAACTGAAGAGTATGTCATGTTTTGGAAGTTTTGACCAAGCTAATGGACATATCTTGGTCCGAAAATTTTATGGAGTGTTGTTAACATGTGTTTATGAATTTGAATTGAGGTTTTGTTGCTTGGATAAAGATTTTGATGATAGATTTTCTTAGAGTTAGAAACTTGAAAACTGGAAGTGGAAAAACAGTTTCTGTTTGGTGAAAGTTTGAATATTTCGTGGTTTAATCTTATTCCAAAGGCTTTGATATTTTTATATGCTGATCCTAAGCATCTTATATACATGTTAGGATGTTATTTCGAAGATATTTAGTATTAGTTTTAAACATATGATTTTCTATGCAAGAGGATTTCGGTTAGGCCTAAACTTTGATGTTTTTGAGTTAGATCCATGTTTTATTAAATTTTAGCCATGTGATTTTAAGTTTGATGGTTGGATCTTCTTTAGGACACATTTTTAAACCATGTGATGTGTTAGTTTGAAGATCACATGTCTTTAAGCCATGGATCAAGAGATTGATCATAGTTAGTTGGGAAAATCAGTTTCTGTTTTGGACTAAGTTTAAAACCAAAAACTCCAAGTGTTGTTTTGTGATTTTTGGTGAGTTTTGTTTGATGATTTAAAGCATGTTTGATCTTAGGATGATGTTATGAATATGTTAGAAGTAAGATTTGATTTTTTTGGAATTCATGGAGATGTTTTTATTAAGGTCAAAACTTGTGATTTAAGGATACGTGGGGCCACAACAACTGTGGAGTACGTATTAACGTACTCACAACTGGTATAGACACCTATGTTGTGATGTGGTAATCGGCAGGGACACACTGCTCAAGGAGACCTGTGTAGCACCCATATGGTCACTTATAATTAAGTCTACTGAGAAAGATTCCAAATTCATGTATTTCACATTCAAGTCATGTTTCACGTTATGTTATGTTCAAGTTTACGTTCATGTCATGTTTCACGTTTATGTCACGTCAAGCTAAGTTTCAGTTCTAGTTCAAGTTATGTCAGCTCATGCCATGTTATGTCAAGTCACGTTATGCTTATTATACCATGCCATGTTATGTCAAGTCATGTTATGCTTATTATTTCATGCCATGTTATGTCAAGTTATGTTATGTTTACTATTGACTTTGATTGTGCATTCATGCATTTATTGTCATGCATGCATCATTAACCTGTGTGAAGTTTTTTGTTAACTTGCTGTGATTTGTAATCAAATCTCACTGTGGTAGTCCCAACTACCATTCCCCCCGAATGGTAGATTTTGTTACAGGATCAAAAGGAGAACCAGAAAACGACCAACTAGAAACGGTCGACTAAGCGACGGTGTGACTTAGATGTAGTTGCCATAGGTTACTAATTGTATTTTGTGGAGTTCAATCTCCAGCATGCTTTTGCTCACAACCATTTTGGACTAATGTTGTGATCTCAGTTGTTTAGTATGTCTTTATGTATGAAGTATGTTGTAAGTATTTGGGATATCATAAGTTTGGTGCATAGTATTGCTTTTATAAAAAAAAAAAAAAACAATTATCTGCTACAAATATTGCATAATGCTAGATGCATGTTAGGAACATTGCATCTTATATGTCATGAACGGGGGCAGGTAACCTTGTGTTGCATGTCCCGACACTTCAGATGTCCGTCCGATCCCAAGCGGAATCTGTAGGCGTCACAGAGGGTCTTCGAATCCTGTAGCCAATGGCATCAACAACTCTTATCCTTGCACTCCATGTCAGATTTGTGGAAAAACAAGCCATCAAGCCTTAGACTGCTATCATCGCATGGATTACAGTTATCAAGGACGCCACCCACCAACTCAACTTGCTGCAATGGTTGCTCAAAGCAACAATGTTCTTGAAGAGTCCAATGTGTGGTATGCTGATTCGGGGGCAAACCAACATATTACTAATGAAGTTGCCAATCCGTCTTTGCAGGAAACTTACACTGGTGAGGATTTGGTGGCTGTAGGTAACGGATCTGGTCTATCCATTTCAAATATTGGTTCCTTCTCCATCCAAACTCCTCAGAAAAATTTATCCTTTCAAAATGTGTTACATTGTCCTAACGCTATGATCAATTTGCTATCTATAAATAAATTCTGCGTGGATAACAATTGCTATTTTATTCTAACCAATACTCATTATTATGTCAAGGACAAGACAACGGGAAAAACGCTGCTGGAGGGAACAAGTGAAGGTGGCCTCTATCCTATCACGTTGAATAAAACTTCTCTCAATATCTACCGTGGACTTGTAGCTCTCTTTGGAATAAAAACCTCTCTTGATGTGTGGCATGCCCGACTTGGCCATCCTTCTTCACAAATGACCAAGCAAATCATCTCCTCATTCAAGCTTCCTGTTGCCGGCTCCCTCTCTCAAGAATCTATTTGTTCTTCTTGTCAATTAGGAAAAAGTAAACAATTACCATTTACTCAGTCCAATAGAGTGTCTGTTAGTCCTTTAGATCTTATTCATTCCGATGTTTGGGTTTCCCCTATTTCTTCTTCAAGTGGTTGTCGGTACAATGTTATTTTTATTGATGATTATTCACGTTTTACTTGGATGTATCCTATTTCCACCAAATCAGAAGTTTTTAGTTACTTTGTCAAATTTAAACTATTAGTGGAAAATCTTTTCTCTTGCAAAGTTAAACAATTTCAGGTGGATAATGGTGGAGAATACACTTCAAATCAATTCATTTCCTTTCCTTCATCGACTCACTTGTCCATATACATCACAACAAAACGGAGTTTCCGAACGAAAATATCGCCATATTATGGAAATTGGATTATCCTTATTGGCTCAATCCAATCTTCCAAAACATTTTTGGATTGATGCTTTTTCCACGGCAATATTTCTCATCAATCGTCTTCCAACTCCAGTTTTACATTCCGACTCCCCTTACAGTCTCCTCTTCAAAAGACCGCCTGATTACTCCCAACTCAAATCCTTTGGTTGTGCTTGTTATCCCCTCCTTAGACCCTATAATGCAAACAAGCTCGCCTTTCGTAGTAAACAGTGCATCTTCATAGGCTACTCATCCAATCAAAAAGGTTATCGTTGTCTTGATCCCATCTCAAAAAGGGTTTATTTATCATGACATGTAGTGTTTGACGAGAAATGTTTTCCAACCAAGGATACGTCCACTTTCACTTGTTCATTGGAAGATCGCTCACCCGTTCCAAGTCCAAGATTTCCTCCTCAAAATTCGATTCTACACAGCTCCTTTGTTTTACTTCAAAATCCGGTACCATCAACCCCTTCTTTTTCGGCAACTACTTCTCCCGTTAATCCCATTTCTTCCCCCATTATCCTTGGGCCTTCTTCATCTCTATCCACTGAATCCGCATCTTCTCAAGTTGGCGAGTTTGACCACAATCCTCCTATCAATTCACTTCCTTCTTCTCATGAGCATGAGTTAGAAGATTCTACCCACACTCATTTGGACAACTCTCTCACAGATTCTTCTCATCCTTCCACACTCATTCGGTCACCTCTCCTTAATTCTATTCCTTCATCCAACCAAATTGTGACAAGATCACAAACTGGTTCTTCACAGCCTAAACAATTTCCAGATTTTGTTACCCATCGCCATCCCATATCTGCCTTGGCCATGATTCCTTTACCAACCGCACCACAGAATTTTTCACAAGCAATAGTTTCTACAGAATGGAAAAAGGCAATGGATGAGGAATATGCTGCATTGCTTGCCAATCATACATGGACTCTTTGTCCTCCACCTCCCACTCATAATGTCATTGACACTAAGTGGGTCTATAAGACTAAACAAAATGTAGATGGTTCTCTTGATCGTTGCAATGCATGACTAGTGGCGAAGGGATTTAATCAAATTAGTGGCATTGATTGTTTTGAGACTTTTAGTCCAGTTATCAAACCTGCCACCATTCAAATTGTTTTGACCCTTGCCAAACATTTTGGATGGGATATTAAGCAATTAGACATGTCCAATGCCTTCCTCCACGGTACACTTGATGAAGAAGTTTACATTTCTCAACCCAAAGGCTATTTTAATCCACAACACCCAGATTATGTTTGTAGACTTAACAAGGCACTTTATGGATTAAAACAGGCTCCTAGAGCTTGGTTTAATCGATTCTCTCAATGTCTTTTGGAGCTTGGTTTTTTTGGGATTCTCCGCTGATCACTCTCTCTTTACTTACCACAAGTCTAATATGCATATTTTTATTTTGGTGTATGTGGATGATATTCTTGTCGTAGGATCACACAACTTGTTCATTACCTCCTTGATTCAACAACTAAAGTCTAACTTTGCCTTGAAAGATTTGGGGTCCCTCCATTATTTACTTGGAATTCAGGTCACACGTGACTGTCATAGCTTGCATCTTCGTCAATCAAAGTACATCCTGGATGTTCTACACCGTGCTCATATGGTTGGAGCCAAGCCTTATTCCGCACCATGTACTTCAGGTTCGAGGCTTGCTGCTTCTAGTGGTGATCCCTTTCCTCATGCAACTGAATATTGTCAAATTGTGGGGGCTCTCCAATATTGCACCCTTACACGCCTAGAGATTGCTTATTCTGTCAACCAACTCTGTCAGCATCTTCATGCCCCTACTACTACACATTGGACCGCTGCCAAATGGGTTCTTCGATATCTTAAAGGTACAGTTGATCATGGTCTTATTTTCACCAAAGCAAGTCTTCACTTACAAGCTTTTATTGACTCTGATTGGGCGGGTGATCTGGATGACCGTTGTTCCACCACTGGTTTTGGCACTTTCTTAGGTCCTTGTTTAATTTCATGGTGTGCTAAAAAGTAATCAGTCGTTGCTCGCTCAAGTACTGAGGCCGAATATAGGGCCTTGGCAATGACTGTTGCTGAACTCTATTGGATTCGGATGATTCTCAAAGACTTACATGTTCCTCTTCCATGAGTCCCTACTATTTGGTGCGACAATTTGGGTGCTATTGCGCTTGCCTCCAACCCCGTGTTTCATGCCCGCACTAAACATGTGGAGGATGATGTTCATTTCATTCGGGAAAGGGTTCTTAATAAGGACGTTGTTGTTAAGTTTATTTCTACATATGACCAAATTGCAAATATTTTTACAAAGGGACTTACGTCTTCTCAGTTCCTTTTTCTCAAGGACAAGCTCATGGTTCTTCTCCCTCCGATTCGCTTGCGGGGGGATGTTAAGGACAATCATAGTCCACTTGCCATATTAGAAGAAGAGGCAGGAGTGTCTACGTGATTACAGCTCTGTTTATGGTCTACTGCATCTGCTGCATTTCCTTTTATATTTCTTTTCTTTAGCCCTTTATTCTTTCCTTTTATAGAATATACATTTAGCTATTTATTATTTCCTTGTACATAGTATACGATCGTTAAGTCTTCTTTCCTTGTACAGAGTATACGATCATTACAGTTGTAATCATATATATAAATGAATAGATGATCTGGTCTGGGTAACTTGACCAATACCTTTCTATACAATTCTTTCTCTATGTACCTCTTCAACAAGCACCATGTCACGTATGTCATCGTAGTTCAGTTTTGCCTTGCCGACTGAACTATTTTGGCAGCGATGCCAACAAAATCAATGCTTTGATCTCATCATCAAACTCAATCTCTACAGAAAACAGTTAATTTGTGATTATATTGAATTCATTCAAGTGTTGGTGTACAGACATACCTTCTAACATCTTCAGATTGAACAATTTCTTCATCAAGTAAACTTTATTGTTGGCAGACGTCTTTTCATGCATATCTGACAAAGTCGCCATGAGGTCCCCCATGGTTCTCTCCTTATTGACATTGTGTGCCACTGTTTTGAACAAAGTCAGCCGAACAAGACCTAGAACTTGTCGATCTAACAGGGTCCACTCAGCATCATCCATGCTCTCCAGCTTCTTTCCTAACAATGGAAGGTGGAGCCTCTTCACATAGAGATAATCCTCAATCTGCATCTTCCAGTACCCAAAATCAGTACCGTTGAACTTCTCGATCTCGGGTGCGTTCACTTTATCTCCAGCCATCATTCTCCTTCAGATCCGACCTTGGCTCTTGATACCAGTTGTTGTAAAATGCTATGCAAAACATACACACCAACGATGACAAATAAAGTAAAAGCAACACAATCAAGAACACGACGCACAATATACGTGGTTTGGAAAATTGCCTACGTCCACAGAGTTGCAAAAATCTTATTAACCAGAGGAGATTACATTCACTCAATCTCAACTCACTCTCTAGGACTTTTTGCTCTCTCACACAATATGCGCTCACTAGACAATTGTTCTCTCTCAAAATATGCTTGAGGCCGTCCAACATAAGTCTAATATGATAAATATATAATGAGTGGCACTGGAAACCTAATCTTGCAAAAACTGCGTACTTCGCTCGAGAGGATTGTTGAGCGCGACTCGAACAAATAGCCAAATGAACATTGGCTCGAGCGGAGTGTCGAGCGAACACTAGGGTTTGTGTCGAGCGGGACTCGAGCAAACTCTTGAACTTGATCTTCGCTTGAGCGATATGTCAAGCAACATCGAGCGAACTTCGCTCGAGCCAACTTTCAGCAAATACTTTTTCAACTCCAAAACGAATCTCCACATTGATATGAACTCGCGGCAATGAAATCCCTTGAACCCACAGTCAATTTGAAAACTCCCCAAGAAAGCCAAAATCAAGTCAATGGATGGAGAACCTAGACCCAATGAGAACTCATTTCAAGAACCTAGATTATATTAAAATCTAGACCAATTAAATAACCCGTCTCAAGAACCCATATTACAAAGGAGGAACGCCACAATGGTTGTGAATTACCTTTGATAAGTTCAAAAGTTCAATTAAAAACGAGAGGAGATAAACTCAACTCACAATGAATAAATTCATCAAATTTCATAAACTAATTAAAATGAGGCTACAAAGAGTATTTAAACCAAAACCTAATTAAAATCCTAGCCAAAAGAATGTCCCATCTTCCAAAAATACCCCTGAGTGAGCAGTGTCGTGGCTACAGTACGGCGCTACAATAACTCGGCTACAGTAACTCTAACCCTAGTTCAATAAAATAATAACTTTCTCAACATGCCCTTGCATAGGCCTACTTAAGTGGTTCCCATAATAAACTCAATTATTCTAAACTAATAAAATAAGTCTTTTAAATGAATTAAATAAGTTGAAAGCCTTCAAGTGCCTATGGCCTTTAAGTCATGTTGTTGCACTTTCCATAACTTATCAAAACTGAATCTTCATCATTTAAGCCCTTGAACTTCTATTTGGCCCATCTGGAACTTGCAACATATATTTAAGACAAGACCCACATTGGTTCCCATCACACATATTATGCAACATATATGTAAATAGTAATGAAATAATTTGATCAATTTAGATGTTTTATTGGCATATTTTTGAGAAATAAGAGAGAAAAAATTGAATAAAAATGTTATAAAGTTAAATATGATTTTTAATACAATTTAATTTTAAAGTTTGTAAAAATTGTATTGATTTTTGTGCTTGAATATTAATTAATTAAAAGATTAAATATTTGCAATTGAAAAATATTTTTTATTCAAGTAGTTTTTAGAAATTAAATTATAATTTTGTGTTTTACTGTCCAAACAAGTTATTATAAAGAGTTATGCTAGGCTGCCACCAAGCAATAACCTCTGGGAGTGCCACCTAGCACAAATTTAGCTTTTTATTTTTTCATCTTGTTCTTTTTATATTTTTTTAACATATTTAAATATTATAAAAAAATAAAAAAATACATCAATACAGTAAAAGTCACTTCCTTATGTAAAAAAAAAAATTAAATACATGAACAGTCAAAATGAGAGGACAAACTCGAATGGCATACTAGCATTTTCCTATTATAAATATACATGCACAAGGAACGTACGTATGTCAGAAACATATAGTACCAATTAACAAGTTAAGCTAGCAGAAATCTGGATTCCTAAAATTAACATTTTTATAGCATTATATTCATATAATATGACTGTGAATTGTGCAACTACCGCGTAATCGCTTTGAAAAAGAGTAGGGTTCACTATTAAAATATTTTTTTTCATGTGGGTCCTATATTTTATTTACTTTTTTTAAAGCAATTACGCGATAATTGCACAATTCACAGTTGTAAATATATTTTCTGAATTAGGGATGGGGGAATTGAATAACTTATACCTCGTCACAATACATGCAATAAATAAAAATGACAATAATACTATCACAAATATGGTGATCTACATGATCTCAATTCGTAGCTGGACGAAAACTGTGAAAGGATGGTCTTTTTCTGCGACAATCTAAATATAAAAGCGAAAATAAATGCTAATTTTTTTAGTTATAAATTTGGATCGATATTGCTCACTCATGAAAGGACGGGATGAGATAAATCCTCAACTTATTTTTAAAATCTTTTTCATCTTTTGCTAATTCACCTTATGACGTTGTAGGGAGGATAAGACAGTTCAACATGTGCTATGGTCATGTCCAGCTGCAAGGAATGTGAGGGCAGAAAGACAAAGTGCTATTCAAAAGTCGAGCAATGAGGCAGTGGATTTTTTCTAGTTATGGAAAAGATTGTAGTAAAGTTTCGAGCAGAGTAAGTTAGAGGAAATTGCTATGATTTTTAAAGGCATTTGGTTTAGAAGAAACATTTTATCTATTTGAGGAAAGATTTGATAGCTCGAGAAAAGTTATACAAGGTGCCTTATCTAACCTTAAATTGTTTTAAGAATCTGAAAGGGAACTAGGAGCAACAGGCCTTAGAACTAGTCAGAGATGAAGTCAGATGGTTACCACCAACAAGGCTATACAAAGATCAACTTTGATGCTGCTATGAGTAAGGAAAATCAGAAAATGGGCATTGGAATAATAGCAAGAGACCACAGATCGAGAAGAGATTCTAATTGTTTTTTGATAACCAAACATTCATTCATTCATAAAACCTCAAAACATATTGTTTTGATCAATCTAGAGAGAATGATCAACAAAATTAGGAACATGCTCCCACCACATAATAATATTATCAACATTCCAACCATAACGAGCTAATCTATGAGCTACCTCATTCCCCATGCGATGCACATGTTAGATTTCAACCTCTTGAAAATGTTGTAGCAAGCTCTTTGCTTCTTTTTTACAAAAACTTGTATGAGACTTGTCTATTTAGAGCTTGTACAAATCATTTCTCATGCAGATGTCAAGCAGCACATGATCAGTTCTTTTGTCTTCATCAATGAATTGCCATGATAATGATTATTATTTAGGAGGAAATTATAGCAGTTGATTTAAAGTTTTTTTTTAATAGGAAGAAACAACTTCATTCACCAAGAACCAAAACTTATACAAGAGAATCAATCCAAAGGATATTAGAAATTACATCAGGGAATGAACCCCACCATAAACTAATATCCTTAACACTTAAACCAAACTTGGCAAGAGAGTGAGCTGCTGCATTGCAACTTCTATTGGCATATTGAACTACAAAGAATTAAAGAGCCTCATCAGTTCCTTAGCTTCCTTAATAGTGTTCCCAAAAGTTGCCTTTGAAAATCCTTGTCCAGTAAACTCATTAACAACTAACAAGGAATCACTTTCAATCACTGGATTATGAATACCAAGGTGAATACTAAACTGAAGACTCCGCAGGATAGCCAATCCCTCAATCTCCACTGCATTCAACTCACCTTGCTCCTTCTTTGCTGCAGACATCATAACTTCCCCCTTTGAATCCTGTAGAATTGCTCCAACTCCAGCAAATGAACCATTTGAAGATAAAGCTCCATCTACATTAAGTTTAAAATAACAAGGAGGTTGATTTTAAGTTTTAATTACTCTTGCTTTGTTTAATTCTTTGAAACTTTAATTATGTTTCCTTGATTTTAAGTTTTAATTACTCTTGCTTTGTTTAATAACATAATAGGTTTTTCCTTTAAACCTTTTTAAAGGAAAACTTTAATTAATTATTAATTTGATCTAATTTGTTTCCTCAAATACAATTTCCAAAGTACCAATTAATTAAAGGCTGAAAAACATGTAGAAACGTGTTAGAAGGGCAAAACCTATTGTGTTGTATGATCATGTGATGTATGTTTTGGATAAATTAGTATGGAAAATGAAATTAGGAATTTGAGATCGAGTTGCGTCCAAAAATGTTCGTAACTAAATATGTGGGAAATTTGAGAGTTGCGTGCAAAAGACTTTGTAATCCCAAAAGAGACGACGAAAGAAATACATGATGATTCAGTCATATATCATGTGCATGCAGTGCATTATTATAAGGTTCACAAACATGTATCAAATTTTGATGAGTTATTCTATTCTCAAGTCAATGTGCAGAGCACGTCATCCACATCACTTAAACGATCTAAATTTTAGAATTTATGATATTTTAAATCAAATTATGCCATGTAAACACTTTACTATAAATATTATATATCCACAGAAATTTCCTAAACTGGTTGGATACGCAACGCCGTGTAATTTCAATACATGCATGGACACTATACAAGAAAAAAACAAATCTAAATTTCTAAGCCAATCTAAGGATTTCAAATGTGAAAGACTGAGATCCTATAAGATTAACTTCATGCGTCACTCTTTCGTCAATCTCTAGCCATTTGAAACTCTCAAATTTGAGCAAGAACTTAAAGAGCATCTTATTGATGCAGTATTGACCATGATAATACTTGTCTTCTAAGGCATTGATTCAATCACTTGGACAAGGATATTGACGATGTCATACATACATACAAATATACTAGCAATAGAGTGACGTCCAAGGGACGTTTGCCTAATTTAGTTAATTAAGAATATTATCATATTTAAATTATGTTAAAACTCTAATTATTTATATGTTTTAATTTCTTAAAAATATTTAGTAAAATTTCATCATTTATTTAATGATGGAAGATTAGTATTTTATAAATTAAATTTGATAGTTTATGTATGATATGCTATTTATTTAGTTAATTAAGAATATTATCATACTTAAATTATGTTAAAACTCTAATTATTTATATATTTTTAATTTCTTAAAAATATTTAATAAAATTTCATCATTTATTTAATGATGAAAGATTAGTATTTTATAAATTAAATTTGATAGTATATGTATGATATGCTATTTATATTTTAATTATTTAAATTTTAAATTAGTTTAAATCAATGTTTAAATTTCTATTGTTAGATCAAATCTAAGGACTTAAAATGAAGGGTTGAGATTTAAATCCCCAGAACTTTCCCATTTCCGCTCACTTTCCCTTTCTCCCTCTCTTTCCTTCCTCTTCAGAGCCTCGTCTTCGCACTCTCTCACTCGATCTCCTCCCTCAAGCGGCCCAGCGCCACCGTGCGTCACTGACCACTTCACCGGCTTCCCCTCACGCCGGCGACTAAACTCCACCGTCGAAGTCCCTTCGTAGCTCCTCCCTTAGCTGCACGCGAGCAACTCGAAATGGGTCTCAACGCACGGGGTCTCCACCCTTGCGCCATCGCGGCTCAGTCCCAGCTCCACCAAGCACCACCTCCAAGTTCTCCTCACATTGTGGACCACTTCCATGGAACCCACCACCTATAGCTTCTCCGTAGCCCACCCACGCAGCACCTCTACATGCACGAGTTTCTCCCTGTAGCACTGCCGTTAGCCAACCCACTACAGCACCACGACAACCTAGATCTGCCACCTACAGCCCACAACGCCACCACCAGCCGAGCCGCTACCTCTCCCATTTTGTGATTTTGTGAATTTGTACATTTTGTGATTTGTAGAAATAGAATGATTTACGGTGAGTTTGTGATCATCCTACGGTGATTTGGAGATGATTTACAGTGAGTTTGGACTGTGGTTACTGTGACTGCCTTGAGGTTGTGAGCTTGAGATCAAGGGACATAAGTGAAAGACGGAGTCTACACTGTTTACATATTACTGTTCATTATTGTTGACGTTTATAGCGAATTTTAAGTATAAGGGGGATATATATATAAATATATATATATATATATATATAGGCACACACTAGGGAATGGTCCCAAGTGCGTTAATCTCGGGGTGCACTTGAAATAATGATTTAAAAAAAAATAAAAAAGTCAGTAGCTTATTTATCTGGGAAAATAAATTACAAGGTTAAAGAAAGACAAAAAATCAATTCAATTATTGTAATTTTGTATTTTGTAATGTAATGTAATGTATAAATACCAAATAATGTAATATGTAGCGAATTGCATTGTGTTGCATGCATTTTAAATATTATTTTTCATTTTCTTAGATGCATTTAGGTAATTAGTTATTTCTATCTTTAGTAATTTTTTACATAAAATTTAGCTTTCCATTTTCATATATTTTTATTATTGTGGACTATATTAATGTCATACTTATTGAAAACATTTATTTTATAAAATTAAACAAATAGAATTTGAATGCTATATCGACCTTTATTTTATGAAAAAAGTTCAAAACAAGTAGGACTTTATGTTAAAAAAAAAATTGGGTTTAACTCAGAACCTAGAATCCGGATTTGTAAAAACTAAAATTCATCCGGATTTCGGCCCGGGTTTGAAACCCGGCTTCCAGTCCAGGTATACCCGAGTTCTCGGGCCAGAACCCGGATGAACAGTCCTACGACAAAAAATTTCATTGGAGAACCTGACTTAGCAGAAGCTTATATAATATGGAGGGCCACCAAGTTAAGCAGTGAGCTAAATATTAAGAACGTCATCTTTAAAGATGATGTGTAGAAACTAATAAAGGAGATAAAGAGCAAGGAGGTTACATATGCATGGATGAGATAATTGAAGGAAGATATAAGACACAATTTGGCCCAAAGACTAGAATGGGAAGTGAGATTTACCTATAAAGAAGGGAATAGTGTAGTCATGAAATGTCTTGTTACTGATTTTCGTACAATGAATGAAATGAGAAGAAGTATTTTGATGTTTCAAAAAACAAAAATCTGCTAAACCCAAAATACACTATAACCTCAACGTGTACAAATTATGACAAAACTCCCATTCCATCTGTCTATTCCCTCACTAACCTCTGTTGTTTCTCAATTAAAGTAAAAAATTAAAAGACTCTTTAATTAGAACATTAGCAATATTGGTTTAGCTAAATTTTAGGTAAAGTTTGTCGCACTTTTTAATATTTTTAATATTTATCTCTACTTTCTAAATGCCTATTTTTTTATTTGTTTTATTAAATATATTTTTATCTTCATTTTCATAATTTTCAACAACCTATACATCAAAAGATATAAAAGCCGTTGAGCAACCTAAATTAACTCCATTCTCAAACACAAAGCATCAAAATATGTACGAAATTAGGTCATACTTATATCCAACTAAGTTCTAGAAATTAAAATATATAAAAACCCAAGAATTATGAGATCAAGAGTTGTAGTGATGAAAATGTACTACTTATCCCGCAAGGGAGTGAGAAAATAACAACTAAGATTTAGATGACTAAGTTATTACCATTTTCTTACATATATGAACAATTATTATATTGTAGTTGGAGACAGCTTGAAAGCTCCAAATAAGCTCCAAGAAACTGAGAGGTGAGTTAAGCGAGAGTTTGGAATTCCTCGGGTTCTCTTTACGTAGGGGGGCCATGGCGGCCAAGAACGTCAAGGCAGGTCGACGTTCTTATGTTGATCTGGTTTCGATAGTTCTACAACCTCTACCTGAAATGTCTGTGCCCCATCGTGGGCCAAAGTACGTTGACGGGGAAATTTGTTTTCAGTTTTCTAAGGAGGAAATTGCGCCATCTGCCAAACCTTTTTGCTTTTCCATTGTGTTGAAGTTCCTAAGGCAGAGGCCCTCGTTGGACGCAATTCAGTCGTTTATTCATCTTCGCTAGGGATTATCATGCATGCCGGTGGTTTCAGCTATGAAAAGACCAAGAAACATTTTCATCCGAATGTCAAATGAACATGATTTCTTGAAAGCGCTCTCTCGTGAAACTTGTGAGGTTAATGGGGTTCAATATCGAGCTTTTCATTGAAAATCGGATTTCAATGAAGATGAAGAACCATCACTGATCACACACTTAGGTGATGGTTGCTGTCAGTGCCTTGTCAAAAGTGTCGGCTAGCTGCCGTAAAGCACAAGGAGAATTTTAATTTCAATTATATTCTTGTCCTTTAATTATTCTCAAGTGCATGGGTTCAATGATTCTTTCGGTGCTATGTTAATTTGTAACAGTAATTTCAATAACGTTTTGAAGGAAATTACTATAGCTGTCTAAACCTTCCACCTTCCTAATTTATATATTACTATAATGCCACTTATCCCATCGTGAAGGTTTTTTTTTTCAAAGGGCATCCAAAAGTCTTCTTAGAACTTTTAGTTTAGATTGAGAAACATTTTCAATCCATTTCATCTCATCTTATTATTACAATTTTCACAAATTCTTACATAGAATATAATAAATAATTCAATATTTTCAAATCCTAAAACAATAATAATATTTTATGTTATGGTTCCCTTACCGATAATAATATATTATAGAAACCAAGTAGATTAAATGTTGGAAAGAAATATGCTCATAAAATTCAAATATCTCTAAGTGTACAAAGGGCATTCGAGGCACCCATAACCTCCATGAAAGAACAAAGAAAACCTTCATAAATATCTGGAATGATTCTCATTGTACCTCACTTCCCCCTTTTACAATTCCCTCAGCACACCCAATGTAACAATCCAAACAGAAAGTGCAAAATGATAAAATGACTGTAGACAACGCATAAAAAAAAAAAAAACAAACTATTGTAAACTCAAAGGCCTGCATAAAATGCATAACATTGACCCTAAATGAACAGCTCCAAACGCAACGTTTGATTTATTCTTCCAAACGGCATCGTCTCTCTTCTAGCTCCAAACGGCACCGTACTGAGTGATGTCTTCCTCTTCACTTCAAGTCTTTACACTGACTTCTCGTCAACAGATTCACTTCCATGGATGGTCATAACACTCTCCTCTGTCGAGCTCAAGTTCCATTTCCTCCCACCCCCTAAGCTGCTAACATTTTAGCAATATTTTAGTCAATTTTTAACTTTCATCTCAACTCATTATATATCCAAATCTAACCTTAAATATTATTGCGTTGATGGTGTAAACATATCAGCGTCCTTTAAGCGTTTGCATTCGGCTTATATTCTTTGGAGGTTGTTCTAAAGGGATGATATGAAATATTTATGGGATTTAAACTATTAAGTATAATTTTTACAACTAAATTATAATAATAAATCGTAGGAGTTAAATTTAGTAACGCATAGTACATTGTATAGGCAACTAGTTATGAAATGAGGTTTCGAAAGCAGCATCGAGAGGTAAGTAGTTTGATCATAAATTATGATTAACATACGTTAGGTAATTATATATATTATTACTAAAGCTAGTTTTTTGGAAATATTTTATGAAAACCTCATGTTAAGTATGTTTACATTATAATGAGTTTCTTACTGAGTCATCGACTCATTTTAGTTTATTTCTTATATTTTTAAACCACCCCAGGTCAAAATATTTGTAAAGGTAGAGATGCTGGATGGGACTTAGTCCAGGGATGCGTGACGGTAACCTAGATCATGTATAGAGATATTTTAAATTATGATTTTTATGACATAGATTATGAGAAATTTTAATAAATGCTTCTATGCACTCTCTTATGATCTCAGAATTTTAATACATAATGATTTTATTTATAGAATTTTTGTTCATGGTGTTTATTTCAGAATAAAAGAAAATATTTTTAGGTCAAGATTCAGTAATAGCACTCTGGCTCCCGTGATTTAAAAAAAAAAAGACTTCATTTTAACTATGGAAAGCAAGATGTTATAGTTGGTATTAGAGCCTAGGTCAAATATTCTATAGACTATCATAAAATTAAGGCCAACATGTAAATAAAGCCCATGTGAATTTAAATAAGCACAGCAAAAATAACTCAAACAAGAGATGCAAACTGACTTAGGTTAGGTGAGGTTTAGACAGTGAGTTGAGATAATATGAGATGAGTTGATATAAAAATTAAAATTTGAAAGTTGAATAAAATATTGTTAAAATATTGTTATTGTTTTAGAATTTTGTTTAAAAATTTAAAAAAATTGTAATAATTAGAAAAATTGAGTTACAAACAAATCTAAACGGCAGCTTAATTAAACCCATGCTAATCTGCCCTTCTCATATTAGTTAACAGATGTACGTAGATTCATTTTCACTTGAGAGTATCACACATGAGAGAGAAATAGTGTCTGCAGCAGAGCTTACCGAAAGGGAGAGGAGGACGCGACGGAGCTGGATGAGACGAGCTGGTCAACAATGACACAAGCTACAAAGAGGCGCGAGGTGGTGGTCGCCCTAACGCGAACTGCCGTGCATGGGGATCTTTTGGTGCAGCAATGAAGTGCTCCGGCTAGTGGTGTGAGGTGCGGTCGCGGTGGCAGAAGCTTCGGAAGGACACGAGGAAATATGCGTGCAACAGATCTGAGGCTGGCTGAGCTGCAGTGGACACTCGCGCGTCGGCTTCTCTTGAACGCGGTGGTGCTCTAAGTGTGGTGGTAAACGCGGCAGTGGTTTCTGCCACGAGTTGATGGTCAAATGAGCATGGGTGGTGTTCCAACGCTGTTTGCAGCGGCACAAGGCCGTGGGCACGTATGGCTACACGACGACATACGTGGGCATGGCGCACAATGATATCAACTCGATTTCGTGGTTTCCACTTGTTGGCGTCGGCTGGTGGTTGAAAGGAGGAGTTGGGTTACGGTTGCTTGGGTCCCAGCGGGGAGGGAGGTGCTACGTGAAGGGTCTGTTGGAGGGAGGTGGATGTCCGTGATTATTGCAGTGTGGAGGAATCATGGGTGGCGTTGCTCTCTTCACAGTCGCGTGCATTGAACGCCATCTGGTCAGCACAGTTGTGCATGGTCTGGATGGTTGAAGCAGCTACGGTGGTTTCAGCGCGAACCAGTGGAGCACAATGGTGTTTTTAAGGGCGGCATGAGCTCTGTTTTCGTATTGAAAAACAGAGGCTCTTGGTTTGGACGTGGTGTTTATCGTGAAGGTGGTGATCAGCGTTATCTGTGGCCGGGGAAGGAGACGATTAGGGGTGGTTCACAGAGAGTGGTTCTCCATGGTTGCTACGGACTCATTGTACGCTAGACATCCCTTGCAGTGGCTTGATGCATGCTTGCTGGGCGGACGTCCATACCAGCTGCTAGCTATGTGGTTTGGAGGTTGTTGTTATGTGTAACAGGACGTTGAGGGGAGCCTGAGAGGGTGCTGGTAGCTTGGTTTCGATGATGGTCAAGAATACAAATCTTGGAGAAGCTTGCCTGCTGTGACGAGAGAATTGCACAAATCAATATATAAAAAAGCTAACGGTTACAGAGCACTACATAACGTGCATGCTTTGAAGGCTCGTCGAGAAAGATGGAGAACATGGGAAGTTTAAAACTATAACAACTGGACCCAAAATTGGTATAGTTGTACTATGGATTTTTTTTATTTATTTATTTGAGCTTGATATTTTAGGTTTTTTATATTATGGACTTGAGTAGTGATTTTTTTTTTATTTAAAGATCTTGGCCGTTTATTTTTTTTATTCTCCCTGCATGTTTTATTTTTTTGTTCTCTTTCCGTCTATATTGTTTTTCACACAGCTTATTTTCCATCGCCTACAGCATGCATGCGCACACACGGCTTACCCTTCCATCCGCACACACGTCTCTCATCCCTCTACGGTTTTCTCATCACATATTTATATACACTGATACACTCATCCCCCGTGCATGTTGAAGCCAAGCTGCCGCTGCCCTCCTTTCATGACCTCGGCCAGCCAGTTTTCTTAGAGCATCTACCCTTCTTGGTGAATCACTGCCATCTTCCAAACTCCTCCTCGGAACCATTCCCAGCCACTAGGCGTCATAGTCGAGCCCAGCCCGAGAAACATTTGGTAGTTGTTCCGTGCATTGTTTCCTTAAAAACCAACTCCCGTGTGACTTCACCATCAGCGGACGCAACCTAGGTTGTCCACCGTGCGTAACCAACTGTCCAGACCTCGCCACCGTGCCCACTACCTAGCCACATGAAGCTGTCGCCTAGCGTCCCGTAGCCTCTAATGCAAGCTTCGGTTTCCTCTGTTTTTGTATCCCAAAACAGAGCAACGTTCAGCCACCATAAACCACTGCAATTCCCTCCACCGAGAGCCCCGCCACGTTGTGTCCACACCTCACGAAAACCACCATGGTTAACTCTACCATGAGCCACCCCTCTCATGGGAACCCAGCCGTTTATTCCCCTGTTTTTAGCCTCCCGAAACAGAGGTCCACCCATTGGACCACTGCACTGCACCGCACCGCTCCAACCACTCCAAGCCGTCGCCACCTGCGCGCGCAGATAAGGGCGCTGAACACCCTCAGGCCATCCCAGCCGTAGCACCCCTCACGGTGAGTACCTCCCTCGGTCACTCCCTCCTTTCTCTCCGCCCTCTCTCGCTCACCTCTCCCTCTCTTTGTCTCTTCACCAGCGCTGCTCGACGAAAGCTCCGCCACCACAGTCCCTCCAGCCAACCCCGTCGCGCCTCACCCTCGACGCATGGCTCGGTTTCCCTTGGGTAACTTCCTGCCGCCGCATGTGTTAATCCCATGTGTTTTGTTTGTTTGGTTTATGCTTATAAGTTATATATACGTACATTATATATAGATTATATATATGGAAAGTTTTAACATACTTACTAGTTTTTACCTATTATGCATATATATATATATATATATATATATATCGAAGGTAGGTTTAACCTATTGTTTTCAGGTCAAAAGTTTTATTTTTGGGGTTTATGTTTAAATGAGTTTTGCTTTAAGTTTCAATAAATATTATATTGTATTTTGATAATATTGTTAGTTAAAGGAAACAAATCTATTTTTCTTAAGAGATGAGTTTTTCATGACTTATTTTAGGAAAATTTTCATAACCAATGTATTCTTTTTATTTATAAAATATTGTTGGTATTTGACATATTTCGAATATTAATTTTTATTGAGTTCTATAATTATCATAATACTTATTAGATAAATTTTCTTCTTCAGTATGAATTCGATTAAGTGGATATTGATGATCTTAGAAAATGATGGTATTTTAAGGTTATGAGGATTATTTTTTTAGGTATTGAAGGATTAAAATAGGTTATTTTAGAAGTTTAGGATTCAATATCAAATTGTGTGATTAATTGGAAATTTACGAGAATTACGTGATTATTTTATAGGTGATGATTAGTATTTGTTCAACATTTTTTAGAAAAATTCTGAAAAGCTAAGAAGTCCAAGTAAGCGGGGTTCCTATGCTAGACTTTGCATTAAATAAAATGAACTAAGGTCCGTTTTGGAAAATATGCATGTTTTGTTATGAAAAGAAATTTTAACTACCTCAGTTATTTGTTCTGCATTACTCATGAGATTTTGTTTAAGAAGAAAGTATTTTCTGTCATGACTGGTGTAGACATGAGCTTATTTTTGACATTCTGTTTCTGAACTTTGAAAAAGAGAGCGAATATGAAATTTTGTGCATAAATTATGTTGTGATATGATTTTGTTCTGTTCTGAATGGAAGTCATAATCTGCACTGGTGTAGAGGCCGATGGTGCGTTGAGAAGGGGTGGAACCTAGTCTAGGGTTGCAGGTGGTCGAAGCAAAATGAGTCTTTGCGTGAACTGCTCGTGAAGTGGAAAAACAATTATGAATAAATAGTGGTGCCATTAACCTAGCGGAAATAGCTGTGCATGCAAAGGATACAAACATGCACGTCGTGGATTCTGATACGATATCCTACGGCTTAGGTTGTTTGGCCAATTCAAAAAAAAAAATAAATAAAATTTTGTCTCCCGATGTAGTGAAATAATAAATGGGCTTTTTCACACATAATAATCCAAAACCTTTTTGAAAACTATTTTGCATTGGGCCCGGGTGTTACAAGTTCAGAAAAAGTAACATTTACGACTAAATGTATGGCAACTAATATTTAATGGCAAAGGATGATTTTTTACTGTAGCTTGCCTTTTTTTTTTTTTTTTTTCCTACGATAGATAAAATCGCAATAAATATGACTTTTTATCGCTATTTTTTGTCACCGCAAATAAATGATTGAGAATGGGTAGAAATCACAAGTTTTTCCAGCTACAATATTGTCGTCGCTACTTATTGCAGCGCTTTCTTTTATGTTTTGTAGCGACATTATCTTGCCGTTGAAACATGTTTCGTATAGATGCGTTTTGATAATTTTGATGGCTTACAAATATGAATACTTTATAAGTTTCCAACGAGTTTATAAAATAAATATCAGAAAACACCTCATTCATGCCATAATACCAGAAAAAATACTCTAATAGATTAAGAGCAATATATACAACATACTGATGATCTAAGGCCCCGTTTGTTTTTGTAGATGAGATCAGATATGTTGAGATTAAACTTAAAAAATTGAATAGAATATTGTTAGAATATATTTTTTAATATTATTTTTGTTTTGAGATTTAAAAAGTTGAATTGTTTATTTTATTTTGAATTGAAAATTGGAAAAATTAATTAGATGAAATGAAATGACATGAGTTGAGAAGTTTCCTAAAAACAAACAAGGCTAAGTAGTGCTAGTCCCACAATGACTATTTGAACCAGCGCGGAACCGGCTGACGTGGCATTGCCACATCAGTTTCAAAAATAAATAAAAATTAGAAAAAAAAAAAAGGAAAACGGTTGAAATATGCAGGAGGGAGGGAAAATGAAAACAAAAGAAGAAGCCGAAGCCCTGCTCGAGTTGAACCTAAGGTCCCATCCTCGGAACGATCCTGTCTGTGGTCGCCGCCGTGGACTGAAGAATTGATTGTTGCGATCACCGTTTGTCACACATTCCGGATTTGAGCCACCGTCGACGAGGGTCTACTCTCGATTTCTAGATCTGCTTCTTCCATTGCCATGTTGAGTATTTGTTTCTCTTCTTTCAGATTTTATTTTTTGTTGTTCTTCACACATTCTCATGTAAATGTCTTTTATTGGTGAGTAAAGATGCAATGAAGTTCTTAACACCTGAAGTTCTAGACGATGACATATACTAGCTTTGGGTATATGTTACAGTTATAATACTCTGAGCTATTCTTTTTAAGTGCTATTTGTCTCGAACTTCATGTTTAAGTTTGTGTTCTTTACAGTTGGATTCTGCCACTTTACTGTGTGAGTTTTGTCGACTTTTAAACTATTTTGAGTGATTTGCTTTAGTTTTTGACCATGTAAAAAATCCTCAAAAATAACTCTTGAGGTTTTTTGGTTTGGGGACTTTGCCTCCATGCGACTTGCTTTGGTAACCGCTGTTTTTTTGGGTAAATTTTACTGAATGAGATTGCAATGGTAGGTGTGAATCAAAAAATCTACTTGTATGAGTAGATGATCCAGGGCAAACTGGTTCTTCAGTTTTCTTATTAATGGGCAGACTGGTTCTTCAGTTGGTGAGCAAATGATGTTCCAAGTCAAAAATCTACTAATGTTGACGTTTAGTTTTGGTTGGGTGATGGCTACTTGAGACACCAATTAGTAATAGTAATACTATAAATTCCCTTTGTGACATCATAAGTTGAAACAAGTAGTACTAGTACTACTGATCATGAGTAGCATATATACTTCGATGGTACTACATCTAAAATCAACCTATAACACCCGAACCTAGTCAAGCTCAATTTTATTTATTTATTTTTTTTTCGTCGCCACGCACGATTGCACTCCCATGCACATAAACCTCTATTCTCCTCAGCTTTAGGGTTTTTATTTTTGTTCTGTTTCAGTCACTTTTTTTATTTTTTCACACATTAACTTCCCCGCACGTTCTATTTTTCTGTCTATTTTTCACCCCTAGAGTTTTCCTCACGTCCACAGCATGCATGATCTTGCACGTCTCGTGCCTATTTTTTCTCTAGGGTTTTTGCCAATCAACTCTTTATATACTTGTACTCCTCTCCTGAAAAAGTAGTACCCGCAGCAACCCACGCATAACTCCCTCTCGTTCACTGCCTCTTCGCGTTCTCGGCACAACGCTCGTCAACTTTGCCACCATCAACCTCCACCGCAAGCCACCAACGCCGAAAGATAGCCACTGCAGAACACTCCTCCGCCTTGGTCACGTAAACACACCCCAAGCCATGCAACACCCACAACCACTGGCCAAGCCGTTACGCAACACGGTTTTATTTTTCGTGATACCGCTGCCCTACCACACGAAGTCATAGTCAACAACTCCTCCTTGCAAACAGCGCACCACCCTCCAGGCCGTCCTCACCGCCACTGCACCACCACCAACGGCCGAGAACAACCACCTGCTTAGTGGATCGAAACTCCTTTATTTTGGGTCCCAAAAATAGAGCAATTGGTTGCTCCCCAAAGCACGACAATTTTTGCGCTTTGACCAACCCTTTCGGACATCTCCTCCGCGGCGTAAAGGGAACCCATAGTCCAGCATCTCAGCAACGCCTAGCCATGCCACCGTCAATAGCCACCCAGGCGGTCACCTCGCGAAACTCTCTCGATAAGGAGCCCTCTGTCTCCTTCTCTGTGCTCTCATATCTCTCTCTCTCACTCGTCACTTTTTCTCTCAGTGCTTTGCCGCTGGGACAGCCACCTTCATCTTCGCACCGCACACATTTTCTGCATTCATGGTGAGTTCCCATTATCTCTCTCTCCGTCTCTCTCTCGCTCGCACCGTGTAATGTTGTCAAGTAAAGATTTATTTTAAAATAAACAATATTGGTGTAATGTTATTTTTACACTTCAGATATGATTTAGTCTATTAAAAAAAATGTTATGGTTTATTTTAAAATATTTTGGGATAATTATATTATCTCGTATTAAACTTTATAATTTGTTTTCAATAACAAATAGGTCAGACTTTTAAATGTTTTGGTCAAAGTTATTAAATCAAAAGTTATGATTTTAGAAAGTGTTGATTCATAATTTAAGGTTATGAAATTTTAGGCTTTGAGGAATTAAATAGGTTATTTTAGAATTTTAGGATTAAATATCGAAATATGATATTAATTGGAAATTTACGAGAATTACGTGATTATTTTATAGGTGACGATTAATTGTTGTTCGACATTTTTTAGGAAAATTCTGAAAAAGCTAAGAAGTCTAGGTAAGCGGGGTTCCTATGCTAAATTTTGCATTAAAATAAAATGAGCTGAAGTTAGTTTTGGAAAATATACATAGTTGGTTATGAAAATAAATTTGAACTACCTCAATTATTTGTTCTGCATTATTAATGAGATTTTGTTTAATAAGAAAGTATTTTCTGTCATGACTGGTGTAGACATGAGCTTATTTTTTATATTATGTTTCTGAACTTTGAAAAAGAGAGCGAATATGAAATTTTGTGCATAAATTATGTTGTAATATGATTTTGTTATGTTCTGAAGATTTTATGTACTCTGATATGATCTGATGTGATTTATGAAAAACCTCTGGCATTAAATTCTATTTCTGTTTATGTTTCGTTCTGACCTACCCAAGGGTGTAAAACTGTGGCCTCTGTTCGGGTTGGTACTAACTTTTCTGTTTCTAGTGCACCCACTTTGGAAACAAAGTGATTTTCTCCGATGTCTTTCCTATGTGCACACTCGGGACATTGGGAATGAATAAGGGGAAGATTCACATTCTGTTTCTGCTCAGTTAGCTATCGGGGTTTGCACAACTCTACCACGGGGGTTAAACATGGTTTTTGTTCTGATATGATAAGATAAGATGTGATGTTACAGTTTATGCTATGCCAAAGAGATTTTGATTATGTTTATTTTCAAATTTTCGCTCTGATATTTTTGATAACACATTCTGGCGCTGCATTCTGAAAATATTATTCTGATTCTGCATTCTAAAAGAAAATATTTTGTTCTGCATTCTAAACTCTGTAAATGCTCATGTTTACATACTAGTATATGTCTTCTGCTTATTGAGTTGTTGATAACTCACCCCTTATCTCCAATTATTTTTTTGATAACTTTGATGGTTCAGCTGAAGAATAAGAGTAGGAAGTTGTAGCAAGGTGTGACGTCTGTAGTGGAATTGATAGGAACCAAGGTGGGCCTACTCTTAAAGATCCTTGCAAGTTCCAGATGGGCCAATTACAAGATCAATGGCCAAGAAGATCAAGGAACCAATGCAAGGATTGGTGCAATTCACTTGGGATGAAGCCAACAAGAGCCCAACACTCAAGATGGGTCTGAAAGAAGAAGAACCAGTTTTGATCCACTTGATTCAAGCTGTGGAAGACATGACTTAGAGATATGGCCTAATGTTATTGGAGGCTTCCAATTTGGTTAAATGATTTATTTTATTAGTTTAGAATAAATGGGCTTGAAGATGCTTAGCCCACATGTCTTATTTCTTATGAACTAAGTTTTTTGGGAAGACCTTGTATTTTGGCCAAGGGCTTATTTGGAAAGTTACTTTTTAAGAACTAGGATTTTATCAATTTATTGTAGGGGTTACTGTAGCCCCTCATATTTTAGCCGGTACTGTTCATCAAGGGTCATTTTGCGTAAAAGGGGCTTTATTTTGGATAGGGTTTTCATTAGGTTTGGGTTTAAAAACACTTTGTATCCTCATTTAAAGGGTTAGACAATATTGAATTTTATTTGTGAGTTGAGTTTCTCCTCTTGTTCTTGATTGAACTCTTGAACTTATCAAAGGTAAATCACAACCTTTGTGGAGTTCCTCCTTTGTAATATGGGTTCTTGAGACGGGTTCTTCAACGGGTCTAGATTTTAATATAATCTAGGTTCTTGAAACAAGTTCTCATCGGGTCTAAGTTCTCCATCCGTTGACTTGATTTTGGCTTTATTGGGGAGTTTTAAAATTGAATGTGGGTTCAAGGGATTTCATTCCCACGAGTTCATATCATTCTGTATTCAGAGCAAGGTTTCCAATCAGGTCTGATTCTATCTTTTATTTGTTACATATTTAATTCTAGGGCTTCATTGTTCTAGGATTGATTACACAAAAAAAAAAATAGTGGTGGCTAGCAGATTTCTTCACTATTGTTAGGGTTGCTGAAATTCATTGTTCTAAGGTTTGTGTTGGCTGAAATCTCTTGTTCTTGGGGTTGCCGTATATCACTTGCCTTAGGGTTTTTGAGTTATTGTTAGGGTTTTCTCAACTGCTTATTCTTGATTGTGATCAAATCAGTTGGTGAAAGGAAAAGAAAAAAAAAATCGTGAAAAAAAATCGTGAAAAAAAAAAATCACGAGATTTTTTTCCTTCAGCCATATCATCAAGAGGGGTAATTCTAGTTGGTATCTTGTCTTATAGTTACTGTTTCATTCATATAATTTCCTTAATTCACGTACCATTTTTTTTTCATTCCTTCCGTGTTTCTCTTGTTCTTGTTTCTTGGACCTAATTACTAGTTGGGATAAAACAATGCTGCTTTGTCTTGATTGAGTCAATTAGTTCTTAAAGAACTTGAGTGAGAAAACTCTTGAGGTAAAAGGCAAGAGAGTGTGAGACTATTATCGGAAAAAAAGCCAATTAAGAATGAAACACGAGTGGAGTGTCATTATTCGAGTGTAAACACGTAAGGGAGTGTGTGAGGTTTACTTTTTTTTGCCACTAACATTCTTTTGTGTAGCACCTGATAATGTCTCATCGGAGTAGCGCATCACCAAGGGGGAGAGCAGATAACTCATCCTTTGTGTTGCAAGCCATGCAACAACAGTTTGAGCGGTTGAACTTGGTGTTGGGTGAAGTGAGGGATAGGATGGATCATCAAGAAGCAGCGATTAGAAATCTACAAGGTGGGAGGGACAGGAGGCGACGTGAGCATAGAGTTGAAAATCAGTATGAGAATGAAGGAGATGGTGAGGATGAGGAAGACTTAGCATCTGACGTTGGGTCGGGTAGAAATAGAAGAGTTAGGCATGAAAGAGGACTTGAGGGGAATCTAAGGGGTCGGGATGGTGTAGATAGAGACTTTGGTAGCATGAAAATGAAAATACCATCTTTCCAAGGTAGAACTGACCCTGAGGTTTATCTATAGTGGGAGAAAAAAATAGAGTTGGTGTTTGATTGCCATAATTACTTTGAGGAGAAGAAAGTGAAGTTGGCGGTAATTGAGTTCACTGGTTATGCTATTATTTGGTGGGATCAATTAGTGACCAATAGGAGAAGGAATTATGAGAGACCTATAGAGACATGGGGAGAGGTGAAAGCTCTCATGAGGCGGAGATTTGTTCCTAGCCATTACTATAGAGGCCTTTACCAGAAATTACAAAATTTTACACAGGGGTCTAGGAGTGTGGAGGATTACCATAAGGAGATGGAGGTGGCGATGATTCAGGCTAATGTAGAGGAGGACCGAGAGGCCACCATGGCTAGATTTTTGAGTGGTTTGAATAGGGACATAGCCAATATAATTGAATTGCAGCATTATGTGGAGATAGAGGACATGGTGCACATGGCTATGAAGGTGGAGAGGCAATTAAAGAGAAAAGGGACAGCAAGGTACACTTCTGTTTCTAGCACTACTTGGAAATCAAAATGGGATAGGAATGGTCCAGCTTAAGCAAAGAGAAAGACCGAACCACCTAAGGGAAAAGATGAGGGAACTAGCAACAAACCCAAGGTAGAATCCCAACCTTCACGGAATAGAGATATTAAATGTTTTAAGTGTTTGGGTTCAGGGCACATTGCTTCTCAATGTCCAAATAGGAGGGTGATGATTATGCGTGACAATGGGGAGGTGATGACTGAGAGTGAGGATGATAGTGATGAGGTGCCCGAGTTGGTTGATGCTAGTGATGATGATGGAGTGGTATACCCTGTGACAAGTGAGTCTCTTGTTGCCAGGCATGCTCTCAATGCACACATTAAGGTGGATGATGCCGAGCAACAGAAAGAGAACATTTTCCATACTAGATGCCATGTCAAGAATAAGGTATGTAGTATGATCATGGATGGGGGGAGTTGTACTAATGTGGCTAGCACTACTTTGGTTGAGAAATTGAATTTACCAACCTTAAAACACTCTAAACCATACAAATTGCAGTGGTTGAATGATTGTGGAGAGGTTAGGGTGGATAAACAAGTATTAGTTACTTTTTCTATTGGGAACTATTAGGATGAGGTGCTTTGTGATGTTGTGCCTATGCATGCGGGCCATATTTTGTTGGGGAGGCCGTGGCAATATGATAGGAGAGTGACACATGATGGGTTCAAGAACATGTATAGCTTTGTAAAGGAGGGCAAAACAATTAAGCTTGCTCCTTTAACTCCAAGCCAGGTCTATGAGAACCAACTGAAATTGAAAAGTGTGGTTGCTCAATAAAGAAAGAGTGAAAATGAGAGTGATCAAAAGAGAAAGAGTGAAATTGCGAGTGATCAAAAAGAAAGAGTGAAAAAGAGATTGAGCAAAAAAGAATGAGTGAGAGTGAAAATGAGCATAAAAGAAAGAGTGAAAAAGAAAGTAGAGATGTGGCTGAGAGTAAAGAAAAAAGAGTGGAGCCATGAGAGAAAAAAGAAAGAGAGTCTGCCGAGAGAAAAGGAAGTTTCTATGCAAGAGAGAGTGAGGTTAAGAGGGCTTTCTTCGCAGATCGCCCTATGATTTTTCTTGTCTATAAAGAGTCTTATCTTACTCTTGATGAAACTAAACAGTCTCTTCCTAGTTTGAATGTTTCTTTGTTGCAGGAGTCTGAGGATGTATTCCTGGAGGAGATGCCAAATGAGTTACCACCCATTATAGGCATTGAGCACTAGATTGATTTTGTGCCCAGGGCTGCTATTCCAAACCGACCAGCCTATAGGAGTAATCCAGTGGATACAAAGGAGCTTCAGAGGCAAGTTGAGGATTTGATGAGCAAGGGATACGTGAGGGAGAGCATGAGCCCTTGTGCAGTACCAGTGCTACTAGTGCCAAAGAAGGATGGGACGTGGAGGATGTGTATTGATTGCAGGGCGGTCAACAATATCACGGTAAAGTATCGCCATCCCATTCCTAGATTGGATGAATTGCATGGCTTATGTATTTTCAGTAAAATTGATCTTAAAAGTGGGTACCATCAAAATAGAATGAAAGAGGGTGATGAATGGAAAACTGCTTTTAAGACTAAGTATGGGCTTTATGAATGGTTGGTTATGCCATTTTAACTTACAAATGCGCCTAGTACTTTCATGAGATTAATGAACCATGTCCTACGTGCATTATGGGCAAGTTTGTGGTTGTGTACTTTGATGATATCTTAGTGTACAACAAGAACCTAAATGAACATATTGAGCATTTGAGATATCTGTTTGATGTGTTTAGATGTGAAAAGTTGTATGCTAATTTCAAGAAATGTGCCTTTTGCATGGAAAAAGTTATTTTTCTTGGTTATTTTGTTAGTACAAAGGGTATTGAGGTGGATGAAGAGAAAGTCAAGGCCATCAAGGAGTGGCCAACACCAAAAAGCATCACTGAGGTAAGAAGCTTTCATGACTTAGCTAGCTTTTATCGGTGTTTTGTTAAAGACTTCAGCACCATTGCTGCACCACTCACTGAGGTAATTAAAAAGAATGTTGGGTTTCATTGGGGGGCTAATCAAGATAATGCTTTTGCCACTATTAAAGAAAGGTTGTGATATGCACCTTTGCTAGTATTACCTGATTTTAACAAAGTTAAGTGGGGCATCCCTGAATTATCCTACTTATGACAAAGAGCTTTATGCTCTTGTTTGTGCATTAGAGACTTGGCAGCACTATGTATGGCCAAGGGAATTTGTGATCCACACCGATCATGAATCATTGAAGCATCTCAAGGGTCAAGGTAAGTTGAGTAAAAGGCATGCTAGATGGATGGAATACATTGAGACCTTTCCCTATGTCATCTGTTACAAGCAAGGTAAGAAGAAAATTATTGCTGATGCTCTATCCCGGAGGTATGTACTTCTTATTTCTATGAGTGCTAAAATGCTTGGGTTTGAATATGTGAAATACATGTATGCCGATGACGCTGATTTTTCTAATGTGTATGTGGCATGTGATAAGGCGGCATTTGGTAAGTTTTACAAGCATGATAGTTATTTGTTTAAAGAAAGCAAACTTTGTCTGCCAAATTGTTCTATGCGTGAGTTATTGGTGCGTGAGGCACATGGTGGGGGATTAATGGGACACTTTGGTGTTAAGAAAACTTTAGACATTTTGCATGAACATTTCTTTTGGCCTAAGATGAAGAGAGATGTTAAACGTATTTGTGGAAGGCGCATTACATGTAGAAAGGCCAAATCTAAGGTTTTGCCACATGGGTTGTATACACCCTCACCCGTTCCTAGTGAGCCTTGGGTAGACATATTTATGGACTTTGTTTTAGGGCTGCCTAGGACCAAAAGGGGTAGAGATTCTATTTTTATGGTTGTGGATAGATTTAGTAAGATAGCACATTTCATTCCATGCCATAAAATAGATGATGCCACAAACATAGCTGACTTGTTTTTTCAGGAGATAGTGCGACTCCATGGTGTACCTAGGAGTATTATTTCTGATAGGGATGTTAAATTCCTTAGCTACTTTTGGAAGGTGTTGTGGGAAAATTGGGTACTAAGCTCTTATTTTCCACTACTTGTCATCCGGAGACTGATGGTCAGACTGAAGTAGTTAATAGGACTTTAACTCAGCTTTTACGCACTGTTGTTCATAAGAATTTAAAAACTTGGGAGGATTGTTTGCCATTTATAGAGTTTGCATATAATAGGACGATGCATACTACTACTTCATACTCTCCTTTTGAAATTGTTTATGGATTTAATGAACTTACTTCTTTGGATTTGATGCCTTTACCTGTTGATGGCAGGAGTAGTTTGGATGGACAAAAGAAGGCGGAGTCGATGAAGTCACTTCATGAGAGGGTACGACTTCAAATTGCCCAAAAGAATGAAAGGGTTGCTTCCCAAGCCAATAAAGGGCGAAGGCATGTCATCTTTCAACCAGGAGATTGAGTTTGGGTTCACATGCGCAAATAAAGATTCCCAGCCCATAGAAGGACTAAGTTGCATCCTCGAGGAGTTGGACCTTTCCAAATTCTTGAGAAAATTAATGACAATGCATATAAAGTGGATCTTCCAGGTGAGTATAAAGTTTCTGCAACTTTCAATGTTTCTGATCTTTCTCCTTTTGATGTAGGTGAAGATTCGAGGTCGAATCCATTTGAGGAAAGGGGGAATGATAGGAACCAAGGTGGGCCTACTCTTAAAGATCCTTTGCAAATTCCAGATGGGCCAATTACAAGATCAAGGGCCAAGAAGATCAAGGAAGCAGTGCAAGGATTGGTGCATTCCACTTGGGATGAAGCCAGTAAGAGCCCAACACTCAAGATGGGTCTGAGAGAAGAAGAACCCGTTTTGATCTACTTGATTCAAGCTGTGGAAGACATGACTTAGAGATATGACCTATTGTTATTGGAGGCTTCCAATTTGGTTAAATGATTTATTTTATTAGTTTAGAATAAGTGGGCTTGAAGATGCTTGGCCCACATGTCTTATTTCTTATGAACTAAGTTTTTTGGGAAGGCCTTGTATTTTGGCCAAGGGCTTATTTGGAAAGTTACTTTTTAGGAACTAGGGTTTCATCAATTTATTGTAGGGGTTACTGTAGCCGGTACTGTTCATCAAGGGTCATTTTGGGTAAAAGGGGCTTTATTTTGGCTAGGATTTTCATTAGATTTGGGTTTAAAACTCTTTGTATCCTCATTTGAAGGGTTAGACAATATTGAATTTTATTTGTAAGTTGAGTTTCTCCTCTTGTTCTTGATTGAACTCTTGAACTTATCAAAGGTTAATCACAACCTTTGTGGCGTTCCTCCTTTGTAATCTGGGTTCTTGAGACGGATTGTTCAACGGGTCTAGATTTTAATATAACCTAGGTTCTTGAAACAAGTTCTCATCAGGTCAAAGTTCTCCATCATTGACTTGATTTTGGCTTTCTAGGGGAGTTTTCAAATTGATTGTGGGTTCAAAGGATTTCATTCCCACGGGTTCATATCAGGAATAAGTGGCTGAGGGTACAAGTGCTTATTTGAGAGTCGTAGTTAGTAAACTAATTTATTTTTGGTTATTTGAATTTGATGAGTTAAGGATAATTTCGAGTTTTGGAGAGTTTTGAATTTATGTTATTGAGAATTTCTTTATTGTCCCCATGAATGAACATAAATATTTGGGTGGATTAAATGGATTGACATTTTATGGAGTTTTATGGATTTTATAGTTATGTTATTAAAGTTTATATTAAGTATTAAGAGCCAACTCTCCGAACCTATGGGATCGGGGCATTACACAACCTATGTATATATGTTTTTGCAAACCACTTTATAATATATTGTTCCTTAATTATTAATTGATTCATTCTGTCAAATTAAGGAAAAACTCATGCTGATGTCTCTACTCCCAACTACATGCAAAATATGCTCAACAAACCCTCCTAAATTCAACAGAACTCTATAATTCCAGATTGACAAGTTGTCCTCTGTTGGTATAAATAGAAACCATATGACTAATTTGTACACATTTATTTTGACCAATTACATGCAGTTCTTATGATCTACATGAGTTTTGAAGAAACAACTGTGACTCTCTTTACTGTATATATAATTTGGTCACTGATCATCTTAACCACTCAAGAAGCTAGCTAACCTTACGTATATATAGATTAATTACCAGTACTGCAAACCAGTCTATATATATTTTTATTTAAGGTGATTAACTACTCACAAATAATCTATATCCAAGCAAAGTACATAGATAATGATCTTTGCTTCACCCGCGAGTTTCAATCGAACTTGGTGTGGCTGATACATGCTTGATCAAATAAATTGTGACCTTTTTGTAAAGCTAAAACAAGCAGACATCAGGCTCACTCCATCCGTCCATCTGTTCATATTACAAGAACTGTGACTTTACTGTGCTCAATACTTGAATTTCCTTTCAAGTAAACAAGTTTAGCTTTACTTTAAAAAAGCCTTATGCTTTCTGTCGGAGTTTCAGATTTTGCTTTCTGAAGCCTGCTTCTCTGCTTCTACCTTTCTGTTCATTATATATATTTTTTATATTACTTCGCTTTACCAAACTCCCCAAGTCATCTTGGATTCCAATCAATTCTCTGGTTTTTTTTAACAAGTTTTTGGAGATGAATAGATTCTTGGGTTCCCTATGCTTTGAAGTCTTATTGCATTCAAGAAGCCTGATATCTCTTCCATTTCTAGTATCCTTTGGAACCACCTACAAGCCCCCAACAAAGGTATTGTGCCTGTAAATCCATTTCTTTTAGTTATCTTGTTTGCATACTTTGTCTATCACTTACACTGTTGGTTTGAGTTATACATCACTTTTAAATGGAAGCAAAATGTTGAAACTAGAACAAAACATAATGTGGAGTTTGTAGGCTACAGTTTGGAATAATGTTTTTACTTCAGAGCTTAATGTGCTATCCTTGCAAGTATTGGGTATTTCATAATATTGCAATTGTACTGAAGTGTGGGGAAGTTTTATGGTATCATTTTACAATGCATGGAAGGTATACTTATTCCGTTTATTTCTAGACTCATGGAAAATTATATTCTGCCTATTGGTAACTATATATATTTAATGGTGTTAGCATCTGTCTTATTTAGGAAAGGGAAATGCTCTCTAGGGAAAAGAATTTAAGAAAGAGTTTTGATATCTTTGAGGATGATGAGGTTGTTGCTTAGTTTGGTCTGCCCTTGTTTATATATCCAAGTAGTTTTGAGTACTTGATGAGCCAAAGTAGCATACAGCTCGGAGTCATGGCTGTGTATGACTTGTATTCTGATGTATCCAAGTAGTTTTGAGCACTTTTGGCTATGTATATTACTTGTATGCTGATCTATATAGAATTATGCAATCTTAGAACTGAACTATGTAGGTTCATATAGTGTGAAGAAATCGCTACAGGACGTCTGTGCATGATTACATGTGCATTTTACTTTTGGCTTTGATTTTACGTGGGGCATTACATGGAAAATTACTCCAAGACATGCACCTGTCTATTATATTTCTGGATACCATTCCCACATGTTTTTTTATTTTTTTATTTCCAGAAAGTTAAAAGCTACGTGAATAGAAAGAGATGCTGTATTTTTCAAGATTGGATTTCATATTCCAATGAAACAGGCTCCTATAAAATCCTTGGTGTCCCTCCGGGTGGCTGCTCCTCGTGTGGGTTGAGCATCACCAGTGATACAAAATACTCACTTTTTTGAATGATTTCAATTTAGACATAATTTTATCGATATCGTCCACTGTGATTTGAAAAATATAAATGAAAAAAACTACATATTTTGTTCAACCTTCTCCTTATTTGGAGGAATTTGAACACAACTGCAACCTTTTCCTCATGTAACTAGCCTGCAAATCTAGCTGAAGGGATTTCTGGGTTATTTGGATCGAGTTCATACGGTCAATTAAGCTTTTCATAATTTAAAGGCAGAAGCCACTCTTAATATTGCACCTATACATGCAAGGTATATATTACAAGAGACAATAAGTTTCTTCCTTTCAAGTGAAACTCATACTATATACTTTGCCCTTTTATTGCCATAGAACAGGCCAAAGTGTCTGATGTCAAAAATGCTAGAATGCACGGCAGAGGAGGGCACGAAATGCACGAATTAAATCCATGTATGCACCATGAAAACTCAATTTTACCCAAAATATAAAACAATCCCTCTGCACACTTAAAAAGAATCATGGATAAAACATCATTGTAAACCATTGCTACGGTGTCCTTCCAATAAAAAAAAACAGCAGTACAACACCTTTCACAAGTAAATAAATCTCATGACAACTCGCCCATTTGATAATCTCTGAATTCAAACACCTAGCAGTATGTGTTCCAACATTTTCAGTTCATAAAAGCAGTATAACACCTTTCAGTACAAAACATATAAGCAACGTCCCATTTTTACACAAGTTTCACAAATAATGTACAAAACAAGTTCTTGAACCTCTATGATTAATGATCTAGTCCAACAAAAGGACTCTTTACATGAAATTTGTCAGAACCAAGCAAGCACTATTACAAAGGCGACAACCCAATACAAAAACAATAACTTTCACTTTTCCTTTTCTAGATTCTTCGTCATCTCTCTCACTTTATCTTCCCTTTTGCAAACGGCATACTCGCGCTTTAATACATCATCCCACGTCTTCCAGGCCTTATTCTCTCTTGATAAAATGTTATCATCTAGCAACTAAAATATATCCGCCCATACAAAGAATTCACACATCTAATCCCCTTGCACATAGTAATTGAAAATTGGATGGATAGGAAAATGCAAAAAAAAAATAAAAAATAAAAAAACTAACAAGAGACTAAAAAATTATTCCTATTACCTTCTCTATAATCGAAATATAAGTTGAAACACTCTAAATAAAGTGGTATTACATTCAACAAATAGGACTACTTAATCAATTAAATCGATTGTAAAACATAATTTTTATTAAACCTATACACTGTCAACCAAAGAAAGGGTGAAGGGGAAGAGAAGGGAAAATAAACTTTAAGCAAGTCTAACTGACTAGAAAAAGCATAAAAAAAATTCAGATATTAAAAAAAAAAATTATTTGTTCGAAGACTCAACTAGCCAAAGCAGATTTGAAATCCATTACTTGTTCTTATAATCTACAAATCTAGTTAATACATCTATAGTTCATATTTAGATCGCTTCTATTGTTAATAACCAATCATAAATAAAGGATCAATCAATGGCTTATTGTCGCCACTGAAGAAACCTATTGGGTCTGCTCCTGCACATCATTGGACACAATAAATGATGTGGAAACCCATTTGGCATTCACACCTTCCTATACCCAACCCAAGGTATTAAACTAGAACTTTTATTCTTTGAGACAAGAAAATAAAATCACATGAAACCAAATGGATTCATCAATTCATCGCATGAAATCAGGCTAGTAAAAGAGAATAAGGATACCTCAAGTTGGCTATGTGATTGTATTTGATTCTTAAATCGTTCTTGAGAATCATTCACCTCTTTCAAGAGCTGCTCTTGCAGTGCCTGTTCACGCCCGTTTGCAGCACCAAGTTCTTGTTCTGAATATAGGAATCGATCTAAAATTTGACCACTCAGCTTCTGTTAGGATCATAAATGAATTAGGGGATAAAAGCTTACACCAATCCCACACACGCACACAGACACACACACATCTATGTATGAATGCATGTATTCACATATGTGTGCATGCAAGCATGGAGAAGCTTATATCAAATTCTCAATGACAATTCAAAGAATTTCAATGGTGCATACACTGATATCTATTTAGAAAAATGAAAAGGAAAACTGCAAGTCATACCATTTAACTCATAAAGCATTTACTCAAGTATCAGGTTATAGTATATAATGATAAATTAGAAAACATCATTCCAAACAAATTATTCTATTTTCTATCATCTTCCTGAGATTACTTGCCTCTCGAGCACTATGAGATTAATACTTGCAACAGAGAGAATAAAATATAGAAATAAAACCACATGGAAGTCTCAAGCACAGAGTGAAAATTTAAGTAATGTAAAAACTGAATGAATTTAATTAAGGCAATCAATTAGGTCAAATTTTTTTAGGAAATGCAAGTTTCAAAGTAAAAATGTTGAGAAATATAGTGGAAGATTTCTTCAATTCACTAACTTTGCTAAAATTCTCCTCCAAAGCCTTCGATCTAGGCAGGTAGTCGTCAACTTGCTTCTCTGCACAGCTTAAGGCACCAAAGAAATCGGATTTAACCTACAATAACAAGAGCATAATCACCACAAGAGAAAATTCCATCCTGGAAGTGATGAAACCGATTGATATCCTTTACAATAATATCTCAATCCGTTAAAGTTTTCTAAATAATTAAATAAAATGTCCATGCTGTAAGAAACTGATTTTTCTTTCATCGGTGAACTCTACAATTCCAATATGCATCCCTCAAAATCCATTGCTCATCAAATAAAAGTTCTGTCCACTACTTCTAATTTTTCTTATGATTCTTCACTGGGATTCAAAGTGAAGCTCTTAATCGGCACTCAAAAATAGAAAAGAAAATATAACAATCAGAGAACTAACATGATTTTGAAACTCGGCCAGATTGATGATTATGCCAAATTTTTTGAGGTGAGGATTAGGGTTTTAGGTTAGGATTAGGGTTAGGGTTAGGGTTTGATGCTCTGTGGGCTTCACATTTCAGATCAGGTGTTTGAAGATGACAAGGCTTCGTGGGTTCAAATCGGGTTTGTGGTTCGGTGATGTGGTAAGAGCCTGAGATAGCAAGGTTTGTGGGTCTTGGGTTCAAGGAGAAGAAGAGTAGAAGTGCCTTCCTGCTCTGTAGGCTTCGAATTTTCGGTGTGGTGGAGAAGACAAACCGGCTTTGTGGCTCTAGTGGAGAAGACGAAGTGGGTTTGTGGAACTGCTTTGGATTTCAGGAGACGAAGTGGGTTCATGGAACTGGGGGAGAAGACCAAGAAGTTTTCGGGGCTTACTCGTTTTGACGCTGACTGAACCAGAGTGGAGGAAGATGATGGGAATAGGGAGAAGGGTCTGGAGCGAGCGGGAGAACGTGAATCTGAATTGTGAAAAGGAAAAATATGCAGGAAAAGGAATTCCCATCCTCAAAATGCAAACGACGCCGTTGTGCCACGTAGGACACGATTCCGTGCCGGTTCACCAAACCGGTTTGAAGTAGATTTTTTTTTTCCTAATAGGTTTCACTTTTATGCAATGGGTCATATGGGATTTACAAATCTTAAATTAATAGGGTTGCAGATTTAGCCTGTTAACTCGGCCCGAAATTCCCAATTATTCGACCCAAAACAAAAAAGTTCTCATTTAAAACCACAATGATTCGGTTCAGGTCAGTTAATACCTGATAACCAAAATCTGATGTTCCAATATACCCACTTTGAAATGGTGCCGTTTTTTATACGTTTACTCTAATTTTCTTTATCCAATAATCGAAACTCTCCTCTCCTCGATTCCTCAAACAGCTCTGCTGGGTACAAATGGGGTCTTACATGGAATAACAAAAGAAAACAGAAAGCAGATCAATTGGTGGATGGTTCCCATGTCTCTCTCTCTGGGTGCTTTTCGATGTTCCCCCATCTCAGACAGTAGCACTCAAAGAACAAGTCCAAAAGCCTAAACCCAGAATCAAAAAAAGTTAGAGAAACTTCATAGGATCAAATCGAGAGCTCTTTCAACCATGAGTTAGCCTTCACTCCCTTAAATCCGATGCTAAGTACCAAAATGTTAGAAAGTAAAACAAAATCCAGTCTTTTAGTTACTTTATGTGCAAATGCAAACAAAGAAACATCGAAAAAGAAGAAAGGAAAATAGTAATTGAAGTTTTTTTAGAATGGTGGATGTTTGCTTATACAAAGAGGGAGAGATAAATGAAATGGAAGGACAGAGGGATAGGTCAGTTGGAGGAGAAAGGAGAGGGATCGGCCGGGTTAATTGGAGGCGAGGAGAGGGAGATGACCGAAATTTCTAAAGAGAGATAGAATGTTGTTGTTGGAATTCATGTTCTAAAGCTTCATCTAAACAAAGGTAGAACTCTTCAATGAGCTCAGTGCTCAATCTGAACATCAAGGGCACCATCATCGTCGAAATCGCCTTCCTTTAACATGGAAAGCAGATCTTCATCTCTCAAGTCGTGCAGGCCTAGCAAGGCGAAGTTCCTCTTGAGGCTATCGAAGGTGATGACCCATTTGTCGATGTCCACCATCAGATCGAAGCCGTTGCATAGCTCACCTATTAGGTCGTCCCCACCGAGCTTGTGGGCCATGTTCGATAAGAAATCTTGGAACAGGCTTTCTGGGTTTTGGGATGCCATTGCAGTTTATTGCTAGCACACAGGGGGGAGAGAGTGAGAGAGAGAGAGAGAGAGGAATTATTAATTTGGGATAAAATTATTAGGAATGTGTAAAGGGTAGGAGCAAGATGAGGAGGGGGTTGAGATTTTGAAGAAGGAGAGGCCATGGAAGACAACTAAGGTACAGATCATACGGCGAAGAGAGAAGGAAAATGAAAACACTGACGTGGCTACGCCGATTGCAAGCCGTCTACACCATGCACTTGCAAGTAGCATTTTTCTTCCTCAAATGCCCATAGGAAGGATATCTCTATCTCACAGGCTCTAGCTCGCAGCTCCCTCTCTCTCGCTTCTCCCTTACAGCTCACTTGCCTTAGGGATTTCTCTGTCTCACGGGCTCCAGCTCACAGCTCCCTACCTCTTGCCTCTCCCTCACAGCTCGCTTGTTCTCTCAGTCTCACTCTTTGACCGAAGGTATGAATGATCTGACTATTAGTGTTCCTGGGTTTGGGATGATCTTGGTTTTTAAACTATTGGGTATTATATTTTTTTGATTTTCAATGCAAAATGCTTGGTTGAAATTGCAAATCTGTGTGTTTGTTTGGATGGAGGTTTTTACTATTGACACCAATTTCGTCATTTTAAGAGTAAAAGGACATCAAAATAAAAGTATTGTTGGTCCTCATATTGTGGTTAAGAGCTGTTTTGAAATTTAAGAAAGTCACCAGAATATTGTTTGGTATTTAAGTCACCAGAATACTGTTTTGAGATTAAACATGTCTAATCAAGAATGGAATCTTCGTTACTGAGGTGCAATGGGCAGTGATGTTGTTCATGGCACTGTAATATAGGCAGAAATGTAAAATCATGTGTATTTGATTGAATATTGCAAAAACTTTTCTTAGAATACATCCAAAATTAGAGCTGCTGGGGAAAATGAACAAATGAGTCGTGCTTTTTATTTTTGAAGAGTCAGGGACACATGTTCAATAGTGTCCCCTATCCCAAATTTATTTCAAAAAACCCTCACATATGGTGGAGGAAGACCGTAGAAACAAATTTACACTTGGAGTATACAAGAATAAAAATAAAATAAAAACCCCAAACCCAAGAGTCCAAACCAAATTATTAAGACCAAACATATTAACAAAAAAATCCCAAAACTAATTCCCAGCGTCAAAAACGAGCAACTGTACTTCTTGAATAAAAAACCAACCCAACCATACTCCTTAATGACATCTTAAAGATGGAATACCACATCTATCCAGCCTGACCATCCCTCTCACAACCTGAGGAAGCCTATCCATTTGACCATATATCCTATTAACCCCAGCTTCTCCATCTCTAGCAAGCAAATCAGCTACTCTATTTCCCTCACGAAAAATATGCGAAACTTTGAAGTTTATTCATTCCAAATTCTCTAATAAAGTCTCCCAGAAATCCCATAAGTACCAAACATTGCAAGTTTTCGAAGATAAACAATGAACAACTAATGCCGAGTCACACTCAATTTCCACATTATAAAACCCAAATTCTTTGCATACAGCAACACCACGACATAAAGCCCTTAACTCGGCTTTATTATTGGTTCCAAAATCCAGAAATTCCGAGAAAGCAGCCATAACATTGCCGTCATGATCTCTAATCACACCACCCCTCCACATGTTCCTGGATTTCCCCTACAACTTCCATCTATATTTAATTTTACCCAACACTCCATAGGCTTAGCCCATGATATTGCAGATAGCTTCCAGCCATTAACTTGTTTTATAGGCAAATCCATGGCTAGAAGAATATTTATATCACTTGAAGAGATCTTACGGGGCACTTATTAATCTGGGTAGAAGTCTGGCCTAACCAAAACTTCACATCCCTCCAAATAGCTTCAACCGATTCCTCCACTGATTCCATTCTAGCCTTACATCTTCTCACCCATAATTTCCAAGAGATCAAGCCTTGAATTAAACCCACCAGAATGCCTCTCTGAGAGCATCGTTTGCACATCTAAACCATGCTGAGACTCGGCCACGCCAAGTCGAGCTCTCCATGCAACAGACACCCAATTCCACAGATGCTCGATGCCACATTGCTTTAGCAATATCTCCATTAGATAAAACGTGATCTAATGTCTCAAACTTCCCCTCTCTACAACAATTACATTTAGACGCAAGCGGTATACCAGTGGACATAACACGGGCATCAACTGGCAAACATCGGAATCAAGCTTTCCACATACAAAATCTGCTCTTTTTGGAAGATATTTATGCCAAATCCAATCCTTCCAAGGAAGATCATCTTTTTGAACTTTTATCAAGTCCCATGCTGAAGCTACTCAGAAAACACCATCCCGAGACGGCTCCCATACAACAACATTAGTCCCTGCTTTACCTGCCATAACAAATTCCATCACTTCGGTTGCCCTATTTTCTCCAATCAAACACACTAGAGCAACTTTATCCCACTCATTTCCCACCCATAAATCCCTCACTTTAAGTGTATGATTTTCTATGTTCTGAACCTGCACACTAAGTGGACCTGAAGACAACCACTTATCATGCCAAAACGTGGTATTGCCTTCCCTTACCCTTACTTTTGTATGCTCATACACCTCTGGAAAAACCTGCATAAGGGACTTTTGGAACCTTGATCCCTTGTTCTTCGAGATAGCCATGCCAAAATTCTGGTCCTTCACATACTTGGCTTGAAAATATTGTGACCAGAGATTATTATCAGATAACAACCTCCACACAAACTTCGTATGCATGGATTCTGCACTTCATACACGTCCCTAATTCCAAGCCCTCCTTCACTTGTTGGTTTACAGATATTCGACCATGGTATCCTTTGTCTCTTGGCCTTTCCATGAAACTCTCCCCAAAAGAAAGTAGAGCGGAATGAGCTTATCTTTGATAAAACTACTTTCGGCACATTCAAAATCGCCAATTGATCAGTAGCCATGGAAGATAATACATGTTTTATGAGAGTGAGATGCCCACCCTGTGATAGAGATTTTAACTTCCATCCCACCACTTTATTATGAATTTTGTTCACTAAAGGCTCCAAGTCTCTAGCTCTTAATCAACCCATGACCAAAGGAACTCCCAAGTACATGTTGGGAAACGACCCCTCTACAAAACTTGTAAGTCTGAGAAGTCCACACTTCCTAGCATAGCTCATCCTCTTGGACATAAACAAAGCCGACTTCTCCTTATTAATTAATTGGCCAGACCAACCTTCATATTTTTCCAAGGTCCTCAAAGCACCTTAATAGATCTCCTCTCACCATTTGCAAAAATAAGGAGGTCATCCGCATAAAGAAGATGTGAAAAAAGGCACCAATTCTTCTATTTTCAAAATTTTTCCGCAATATCCGAGTAAGTATTTCCTGCATGATAATAAGCAAATATGGAGAAAGGGGTTCTCCTTGCCGCAAGCCCCTTGTAGGCTTGAAAAATCCTTTATAAGTTCCATTCATCATGATCGAGAACCAAGGGGATTCCACACATGTCTGTACCAAACTACAAAACCGATTTGACAAACCAAATCTCTTCAACACCAAGCATAAGAAAGACCAGTCCACTCTATCATAAGCCTTTGCCATGTCAATTTTTAACATAATATTTCCTCCAGTAGATTTATGATTTATAGAATGGACCATCTCTTGGGCTAGCATGATATTTTCGAAAATACTTCTACCTGGAACAAAAGCTCCTTGCTCCCAAGAGATCATACGAGGCATCAAGTTAGCCATTCGGTTCACAATAATCTTTGAAAATATTTTATAAGCAACACTACACAAGCTTATAGGTCTAAACTTGTCAAAACTTTAGGGTCCTACACTTTAGCTACTAGCACTATATATGAAGCAGAATAAAATCTTGCCAACGGAATACCTTGGGAAAAATCACATGCAGCTTCAACCACGTCCTTTTTAATTGTCTCCCAACAATGGATAAAGAAAGCAGAACTAAAACCATCTGGCCTAGGACTACTATTCTTAGGAATGGACGATAAAGCATTCCAGACCTCCTTTTCAGATCGCTCTTCAGAAAGAACCAAATTTTCTTCATCTCGAACCACTGAGGATACTAAGTCCCCCAATTCTAGAATAACATTCGGTCCCTCTTCTGTAAGGAAGTTTCGAAAATAATTTAGTTCTTCCATGTGAATCATTTGTGGTAATCATAAAAAATAATAGTTCCAAGACCACCCCAGTCGGTAAAACCATTCTATTAATCGCCGAAGCTTTCCTACATTGATTCACAAAATCATGAAAGAATCTCGTATTCCCGTCACCCTCTTTAAGCCACTTCCTCTTCGCCTGCTGTGCCAACCAAATTTCTTCTCTATGTTCCCATAACTCCAATTCAGCTTTAGCACGTAAATACTCACCTTCCACATCCAGGGCATGTCCATCCTGAAGTTGGCATTTAAGAAAATCCATGCGTTCTTCTAAGACCTTGATCACATGGTCCACTCAACCAAATACTTCTTTGTTCCAAACTCTTAGAACCGATTTAAGCCTCTTAAGTTTGGCTACCAACCGAATCAAACCCGTCCCAGGAATATCCCCACTCCACACATCTTCCACACATTTATTAAAGCTTTCATGTGAGCACCACATACCTTGAAACCGGAACGGATGAGGGCCATATCTAGTCGTATCCCTAACAAAATTTATCAACATTGGACAATGATCAGAGGATTTCCATTTCAGGTACTCCATATGAACCTGTGGCAAACAGCGGATCAATGCAGTATTTGAAAGGGCTCTGTCAAGATGCACCCAACTCCGCGACGTACCCCTATGTCCATTGCACCACGACATTTTACAGCCGCTATAATTCAACTCCATAAGGCCACAATTATGGATCCATGAATTAAACTCTGTCATTGCCGATAAAGGCCTTTGATGTCCTTCCAATTGCTCACCATCCTCTCTGATAATCTCTCAACCATCATACGATCAGAGAGGATGAGATTCCGAAAGAAAGTTCTTGGCTTGGAGCATATAATCTCTCAACCATCATTTCATTGTAAGATGTTGATTGACATTAAAAGAAAAAAAGGAAACTCAATTTCAAATGCCTAACAACACCTCTCTGCCCACTGGAATACCCAGATCCATAGAGGTAAAACTGAATCCTCTTAGACAAACTAAAGTTAGGAGTGAAAATCAATGAAAACCCGATACTATTTTGCCGCATACTAGTTGTCTTTCGTGGGAATTAATCAGCTAATTCCTATAGATGATTAGGGTTAAGATAATTAACTGGACACTCAAAACATTTAAAATTTACAAGTTACTGTTCTAAATAATATTTAAGCAGAAATTTAGATGTAGTGTTAATGGGGGACCCAACAATTTTAAGGGATTCTAGTTCTAGGTAACCCTCCCCTGGCAGCTTGTATCTTACCTACTACTCCATCCTGGTGCATTCAACATCTACAACGCTCCCACCAATTCATTTTGCAGCATTTCTTCATATCATAGCATGGCAAGTAAAGTACTCTTAAAATGAACAAAAGATTGAAGTGCTTGAATGGGTTAGCATGAAGAGCAAATGCTAAGAAGCTATAATGAACTTTTCTGACATTATGCATCATTTGTCAGAGAAAAACAATGCACCTTGAGCTCCAGCAGCCATGCTCAATCATGCACCAGTCACCAAATATATCAATCATTCAATACCTCAAGTAGTGTGTTAAAGATGTTTACATTGAGCAGCAGTGCAGTTATTCTTCAAATATTGATTGTTGACAACGGCAAATAAAAAAATGACTTGTTCAAGGGAAAAAAAAAAAAGAGAATTTGTTAATACTAATTGTCCAAACATGTTTAAAGAAACATTGGCCAAGGAAAAATGATCACTACTTTAGTTATTTATTTTTACTTGCTTCCTTGACTATAAATATTTATGGGAGATTTGTGATCAGTACTCATGACTGACAACCTGGTTGAACCAACAAAATATATTCATTAGGTTGTGTAGTGGGTTGAAGCTTGGGAGTATTTGCAAAAGGATAGAAATTCTCATTGAATTGAACATCTTTGGAAACATAAGTGCGAGTTGTTGGTATATGATACTAAAGATACCCCCTGTGAAGTGGACTGAAGCCCAAAAAGGCACTTGAAACTTATCTGTATGCAAACTTTTGAGAATTATATGGAGTGGTAAGGGGCCAACACTCGCAACCAAACGTTTTAAGGGACATATAAACAGGATGTTTGTTGTAAAGAAGTAGAAAAGGGGAGGAATTACTTAAGGAAGCGGGAGGCAAAATGTTGATTAAAAAGACTGTATGATTGAAGGCATGTGACCAAAATTTAAAAGGGGCCGAGGAATGAGCCAAAAGAGCTAAGCCAGTGTCAACAATGTGACGGTGTTTCCTATCAACGATTCCATTTTGTGTATGTGTGTGTGGACAAATTATGCGATAGAGAATCCCACAAGTTTATAGATAATTAGAAAAGCGCAGAAACTCGCCTCTCCAATCAGACTAGAATTGTTTTATCTAAGTGTTGAACTGGAGTTCAACTTGAGCTTTATATTTGAGAAAGACATAAAATGCTTGAGACTTTGTTTTTAAAGGAAAAATCCAAGTAAAACTAGAATAGTTATGAACAAAAGAGATATAGTATTGATATCCATCAACCGATACATAAGGGGATGGTCCCCATAAGTCTGAAAATATAAGTTCAAAAGGAGCAACATATTTGATTTTCCTATGGAAAGCTGGTAGACGATATGACTTGGCCTTGGCACATGCATTGCAAAATGAAGATGACTGAGATGGATCATAAGGCAGACCATGTTGTTGTAAGACAAACTGAACTAGCTTGATGGACGGATGGCCAAGTCGCAAGTGCCATAAAGGGACTGAGGAAACAGTGCTAGTCAGTGCATGAGGAGAAACTCATGATGAAAAAGAGTACAAGCCATTCTTTACTGTCCCGCGAAGTAAAGGGCTCCCCCGACTTGCAATCCTTAACACAGAAGGAGTTGGAAAAGAATTCAAAAAACACGTTGTCAATGCAAAATTGTCTAAATGAAATTAAATTTTTCTAGAAGGAAGGAACACATAAGATTTTGTTTAAAAAAAAAAGTAGACGCTAGAGAGGCGAAGAAGGCTGATCCAGAGTGTGAAATGAGCACATTAGACCCATCTTCTACACGTAGTTGATTCTTGCCAAGGTAGTCAGTAGCTTGGAGATTTAATTTGGATAATTCACTAGTAATGTGGGTTGTTGCAACAATATCGGGGTACCAACTAGCATCTGAAAGACAGTTGTAGTTTGCTGTGGTAGGAGGAGAGGCTGTATAAGCTTGATTAAATCAGTAGATGCAAGTAAGGGCTGAATGACCTTGCCAATTGCACACCTGACAGATTGGCCGATTATTAGTAGAAGAGTATTGACTAGAACCAGAGTTACCTGAAAAGTTCCCACGACCATGATTGGAGTTGTTTCTTCCTCCCGACCTTGAAAAGGATTACGGCCACGGTATTGAACCCGACCATGCTGTTCAGGGGTATACTTAGCAGAAAAATTTGCATACACCTGAGGATGAAATAAACTAGCCTCCAAATAATGGAGTAGTCAAGCTACATGAGCCAACAAGTGACCAAGTAATTCCTCAAGAGTTATGGGCTCTAGTCGAGTTGTAATGGAAGAGACGAGTGCATCATACTCGGAACCTATGTTAAAAACTATTAAGCACAGAAAGTGAAAATGAGAAGAAACTGATTCTCATTGATTCTTTTGATTTTACAAGGGTCATATATATACATTACAAAAGGTTGAAAAGTAAAAAGCTACTGAAAAAATAACTTTTGATTATCTACACAATTACAAGCATCAATTCAGAACTTTTATGGACAGTATGGTAGAGGTAGCTTTATGCATCGTGTCCCTCATACTTCTTTGTGTGCAACCATGCATTTCCTTAGTTGAAGTCTTCTTTTTTGTGCCATCTCTTGTCTCATTTTCACTGCTGCTGCCATCTTTTTCTTTCCATGTACTGCAACATGCTTTATCTGCTTTATGCATCTCTTGAGTGCGGCAATGTATTTCAAGTATGCTTTGGTTGTTGTCCTCGTGTAGAACCAGATTGCATTTTACTTTGTTACATTGCAATGAGAATCAGTTTCTTCTCATTTTCACTTTATGTGCTTAACAACTTTTAACATGGTATCAGAGCAAGAGTAATTTCCTACAATACCTTCTCAATTTCTGATTATCTTTCATTAAACCTATGGCCTCCTCATCTTCCTCTTTTTCTTCTCCTACAGAAGATCCAAATAGCCCTTTTTTCTTGCATCACAGTGACAATGCAAAAACTGTCATTGTTTCACCACCCTTAACTGGCTCCAACTACATTTCTTGGAGCAGATCTTTCCTTCTCTCCATTTCAATCAAGAATAATTCAGGTTTCTTGGATGGCACCATCTCCACTCCTAACCTTGTAGATCCTTCTTATTTATCATGGTTACGATGCAACAACATCCTGCTTCCCTGGATTTTGAATTCAGTGTCCAAGGACATAGCCTCTAATGTGTTCTTCATGACTTCAGCTAAATAGGTATGGGATAAACTCAAAGAGCGTTTTGCACAGCACGATGAATCTAGGATATATCACCTTCAACACAAACTTAGTGGCATAGTTCAAGGGCATCTTTCTGTAAGTGACTACTTCAGCCAACTTAATGCCATTTGGGAAGAACTACATAGCTATAAACCACTTCCTTGTTGCTCTTGTGGTTTATGTACATGTGATGCTTTAAAGAATATTGGTGAAGTTCAGCAGAGGGACTATGTTTTCAAATTCTTAATGGGTTTAAATGATAGCTATGATGCTGTTAGAGGCCAAATTATCTTGTTGAGCCCCTTGCCTTCCCTAGATAAGACCTTCTCACTTATTTTACAAGAAGAGAGGCAAAGGCAAGCAAGAAACATAGTTGTTCCTATCACAGAACCATTTGCCTTGCTTGCTTATCAAATTTTCTTAGAGAAAAAGGAGAAAACAGATTTGGTTTGTGGACATTGTGGGAAGATGGGACACACAAAGGAGAAATGCTACAAAATGATAGGGTTTCCACCCACTTTCAAATTCACCAAATCTAAGTTTGGAAATGGTTTTGGAAAACCTGCTGCTCACTCTGCAAACCAGGTTGCTCTTGGTGGTTCCATTGTGGATCAAGCTGTTGCTGCAGGCCATGCATCTCCTGCACCAAGTACGTCTCAGTTAAACCTCTCTCAAGCACAAGCACAACACCTCATGGCTCTTGTCAATGCTCAATTCCCTCAGCTGACCTCAGGACACAATACCCCACTCATGCCACCACATGTGCATCCTTCACCAATTATCTCAGAACCTGCCCCTTCAACAACATCACACTCCAATCTAGCAGGTAATCATCAATATTTTTCCAATCCTAGCATCTCTCATGACCCCTCTCTTTTTAATGTCACAGGAGCCACTGATCACATGGTGTGCTCCACCTCATTTTTTACTAATTCTTCCTGCTACATTCAATCTTTTGTACGACTTCCAAATCATACAAAAGCTCAAGTCACACACTTAGGCACTATTAAACTTTCAGTCTCTCTCCTTCTTACTGATGTCCTATGTGTTCCCTCATTTGCTTTCAAACTCATCTTAGTCAATAAACTCACTCAAAGGCCAGACACTTGTCTTTTTTTCTTAAATAATCTTTGTTTCATTCAGGTCCTCTATTCATGGATGAAGATTGGACTTGCTAAAGTCCATGCTGGTCTCTATTACCTACTGTCTTCACCACCAGACAACACCAATATTCCATCTTCAAGCCCATCTAGGCTAACTCTAGTCAACCAAGTTGTTGTACATCAAGATTTTGACTTATGGCACTGCAGATTAGGACATTTATCCTCTCAAAGATTGAATTCAATTCATTCCAATGTACCTAATGTAAAGTCCAAAGAAAAATCTCATTGTACAGTTTGTCATTTGGCTAAAGAGAAACAACTTTCATTCCCTTCAAGTGTTTCAAGTAGTTCATTTCCTTTTGATTTAATGCATTATGATATATGGGGTCCATACTCCCATGCTTCCCTTCAAGGATTTCATTATTTTTTAACCATTGTGGATGATTATTCTAGAGTTACTTGGATTTTCCTAATGAGACCAAAATCAGACACAAGATCTCTCTTGCAATGTTTATTCCATCTCATACAAACCCAATTCAACAAAAACATTAAGCAAATTAGAACAGACAATGGACTTGAATTTGCTATGACTGATTTTTACAAAAAAATATGGCATCATTCATCAAACATCATGTGTGTATACCCCTCAACAAAATGGTGTTGTTGAGAGAAAACACCAACATCTCTTGAATGTTGCTCGAGCCCTTCTCTTTCAAGTATCATTGCAAATCCAATAAGTCCCCATATGAGATGTTTTTCTCATCACCACCTTCATATTCTCACCTTAGGGTCTTTGGCTGTCTATCCTATGCTACCACTCCCAAACAAAACAGAACCAAATTTGAACATAGAGCTAAACCTTGCATTTTCTTAGGATATCCTGCTAATGTGAAAGGTTATGAGCTATATGACATTGAATCTCACTCTACCTTCATCTCTCGAAATGTCATTTTTCATGAATCCATTTTCCCCTTCAAATATGGTTCCCCTTCAGACAATGACCTGTGTCCTCCTTCCCCAATAACCTGTCCTGCACCACCAGATGACATCTTCTCCTTTCCCCAAACTTCTCAAACCTTCACTCAGTCACACACTAGTGAAGAACCTTCTTCACCAACCAACCCTTCCTTCCCTCCTCCACAATCCACCCCCTTCAGGATTACATAACTTACAAAAGTCTCTCTCCCTCTCACCAGTCATTTTCTGTTTCACTTTCATTACTTCATGAACCTCAGTCTTATAATGAAGCTATCAGGTTTAAGCATTGGCGAGATGCCATGAATGCTGAACTCCATGCTCTAGAAGAAAACAACACATGGACTGTCACCACCTTACCCTCCAACAAAACTGCAATTGGTTGCAGATATGTTTATAAGACCAAGTTGAAATCAGATGGATCTTTTGAAAGGCACAAAGCTAGACTTGTGGCAAAAGGCTGCACTCAAAAACAAGGCTTTGACTTCCAAGAGACTTTCAGTACAGTTGCAAAGCTCACCACAGTTCGAGTTTTCCTTGACATAGCAGCCATTAAAAACTGGTCCCTCACTCAAATGGATGTTCACAATGCCTTTCTCCATGGAGACCTTGATAAGGACATCTATATGCAGTTGCCTCCAGGCTATCACATCAAGAGTTAGTAGATTGAAGGGGAGAACTTGGTATGCAAATTAAATAAGTCTCTCTGTGGACTTAAGCAAGCATCTAGGCAATAGTTCTCAAATTTTTCAAATTCACTCACTGCCATTTGATTTCATCAATCCAAATTTGACTATTTTTTGTTCACTAAGGTCAGTCCCAATGGATTTATAGCACTCTTAGTCTATGTAGATGACATCATAGTTGGAAGTGACTCTCAAGAAGAAGTTGATTCACTCAAATCTTACCTTCACAGCAAGTTCAAAATTAAGGACCTTGGACCCCTGAAGTATTTCCTAGGATTGGGAAGTACACCCTTGAGATATTAGAAGGTTCAGGTCTACTTGGCACAAAGATAGTTTCCACACCTATTGAACTGAACCATAAATTGAGCCACACTACAGAAGAAATCCTCCAAGATCCTATAGCTTATAGAAGACTCATTGGAAGGTTAATTTACTTAACCATCACCAGACTCGACATCACCTATGTTGTAAGTGTTCTAAGCCAGTTCATGGACAGACCCTCACAATCTCATATGCACTCAACCTATAGGATTCTCAAGTACCTCAAAGAATCCATAGGTCAAGGCATTTTCTTGTCATCCAAATCAACTTTACATCTAAGGGCCTATAGTGATCTGATTGGGTTGCCTGCCCTGAGAAAAGAAGATCTATCACAGGGTTCTGTATATTCATTGGAGACTCACAAATAAGCTGGAAATCTAAGAAGCAAGCAACAGTTTCTAGATCTTCAGCTAGGTCAGAAGTTGTGAGATCATGCTTCTCGGTTTGCTGAGGGAATTTAACGTTGACCATGCAATCTGCTTCCCTCTTATGTGATAACCAAGCTGCTATCCACATTACAAAGAATCCAATTTTTCATGAAAGGACTAAGCATATAGGACTAGATTGCCATTTTGTTAGAGAGAAAGTCTTGGCTGGTATTATCACACCAATGCATGTGTCCTCAAAATTTTAGTTGGCAGATATTTTCACTAAGGCCTTACCAACTTCTACATTTCAGTTCTTACTATCCAAGATGGGAAATGTTAACATCTATGCCCATCTTGAGGGGGAGTCTTACAAAATACAATGTAACAAAGTAAAATGAAATCTGGTTCTACACGAGGACAACAACCAAAGCATACCTGAGATACACTACAGCACTCAAGAGATGCATAAAGCTGATAAAGCATGCTATAGTACATGGAAAGAAAAGATGGCAACAGTAGCAAAAAGGAGACAAGAGATGGGACAAAAAAGAAGACTTTAGCTAAGGAAATGCATGCTAAGGAAATGCATAAAGCTGCCTCTACCATACTGTCCATAAAAGTTCTAAATTGATGCTTGTAATTGTGTAGATAATCAAAAGTTATTTTTCTTTAACTTTTTACTTTTTAGCCTTTTGTAATGTATATGTATATGACCCTTGTATAATCAAAGGAATCACTGAGAATCGGTTTCTTCTCATTTTCACTTTCTGTGCTTAACAGTTTTTAACAACCTAAGCCATCAAATAAATAAGGGACAAATTTTGTTGGGGGTAAGGGACGGCCAGCAGAGGCCATGGTATCTGCTAGAGTTTTGGCTTGGTGAAAATAAAGGGATATTGAATCAGCCCCTTTCTTAAGAGAAGCAAGCTGCAATTGGGTTTGTATAAGTCTTGCTTGAGAAACAGATTAACGCCTCGGTCCCGCAGGGATCAAAGAGTTACTCCCTATAACTTAAAACTCACAATTCATCAATGTATTTATAGATTCCAAAATATAAATTCATCAGAATACTACAGAATCTCTTAATAAAATCCGGCACTTCTCATAAATCTTATAAGAGTAAACCACTATGCTTAAATAATCATCTCACCGATGCTCCATAATTCTGATCCTTAGCTGGACTATTCAAAATCATCTGAAAAATATATGGAGATAAGGGGTGAGTTATCAACAACTTAGTAAGCAGAGGATATATACTAGTGTGTAAGCATGAGTATTTTCACAGAGTTCAGAATGCAGAAACAAAACATTTCAGTATCAATATGCAAATCTCAAAAAAATACATATTATTAGAAAATCAGAGCGACTTTTCAAACATCTCATATTCAGAAACCAACTTTTCATATTCAAAGACTCCATTGGCACAACATAATTGAACATCTTCGTCTTATCATATCATATCAGAGCATCATATCAGAATAGAGACCATGTTTAACCCCCGTGGTAGGGTTGTGCATTCTGCGGAAAGCCAAACAGAATATAAATCACCATGTTACCAAAGCGATTGCACTAAGAACAGAAAGCCACTATTATATCCCGTGGCGGGCCAGAGGTTACTATTGTATCCCGTGACAGGGCCAGAGGTCACTATTATATCCCGTGGCAGAGCCAGAGGTCACTATTATATCACATGATAGGGCCACATATCAGAGCAAAACAGAATCAGAATCACCATATCAGAATCTGATTCAGAGTCAGAACAGAATCAGAAAGTCATGCCAAAGGTTTTTCAAGTGCCACATCTTATCAACACAGAGTACTTTTTTTATTTTTTTTATTTAAGAGCCAGTAGCCACACGCATAGTAGCCCCGTCCCAAGTCTATTAAGAACCCCTTACTTTTGGCGAAGGAATACCGTGACTACAAACAAGATACTTAGGAGATTATCAAAACACCTCTCAAATACAGCACAAAGACCTTCAAACAAATAAATGAACTAAACCAACCTAGAAAAATACTAGAGCAGCGCTGCATACAAGCCTAACAAGCCTAAGACAAGCCTAAAGAGCAACACACCAGAGCAGCGCTACATACAACGCCACAGAAAACCACATTGGTGGATTGCATCAATCCTTACATTGCTTCCTTGATCTTCTTGGCCCTTGATCTTGTAATTGGCCCATCTGGAACATGCAAAGGATCTTTAAGTGTAGGCCCACCTTGGTTCCTATCATTCCCCCTCTCCTCAAAAGGATTCGACCTCGAATTTTCACCTACATTGAAAGTTGCAGAAACTTTATACTCACCTGGAAGATCCACTTTATATGCATTGTCATTAATTTTTTCAAGAATTTGGAAAGGTCCATCTCCTCGAGGATGCAACTTAGTCCTTCTATGGGCTGGGAATCTTTCTTTGCGCATGTGAACCCAAACCCAATCTCCGAGTTCAAAGATGACACGCCTTCGTCCTCTATTGGCTTGGGAAGCAACCCTTTCATTCTTTTGGGCAATTTGAAGCCGTACCCTCTCATGAAGTGACTTCACCAACTCCGCCTTCTTTTGTCCATCCAAACTACTCCTGCCATCAACAGGTAAAGGCATCAAATCCAAAGGAGTAAGTGGATTAAATCCATAAACAATTTCAAAAGGAAAGTATGAAGTAGTAGTATGCATTGTCCTATTATATGCAAACTCTATAAATGGCAAACAATCCTCCCAAGTTTTTAAATTCTTATGAACAACAGTGCGTAAAAGCTGAGTTAAAGTCCTATTAACTACTTCAGTCTGACCATCAGTCTGCGGATGACAAGTAGTGGAAAATAAGAGCTTAGTACCCAATTTCCCCCACAACACCTACTAAAAGTAGCTAAGGAATTTAACATCCCTATCAGAAACAATACTCCTAGGTACACCATGGACTCGCACTATCTCCCGGAAAAACAAGTCAGCTATGTTTGTGGCATCATCTGTTTTATGGCATGGAATGAAATGTGCCATTTTACTAAATCTATCCACAACCACAAAAATAGAATCTCTACCCCTTTTGGTCCTAGGCAGCCCCAAAACAAAGTCCATAGATATGTCTACCCATGCCTCACTAGGAACGGGTAAGGGTGTATACAACCCATGTGGCAAAACCTTAGATTTGGCCTTTCTACATGTAATGCACCTTCCACAAATACGGTTAACATCTCTCTTCATCTTAGGCCAAAAGAAATGTTCATGCAAAATGTCTAAAGTTTTCTTGACACCAAAGTGTCCCATTAATCCCCGACCATGTGCCTCACGCACCAATAACACACGCATAGAACAATTTGGCAGACAAAGTTTGCTTTCTTTAAACAAATAACCATCATGCTTGTACAACTTACCAAATGCCGCCTTATCACATGCCACATACACATTTGAAAAATCAGCGTCATCGGCATACATGTCTTTTACATATTCAAACCCAAGCATTTTAGCACTCATAGAAGTAAGAAATACATACCTCCGAGATAAAGCATCAACAACAATGTTCTCCTTACCTTGCTTGTAACGGATGACATAGGGAAAGGTCTCAATGTATTCCATCCATCTAGCATGCCTTTTATTTAACTTACCTTGACCCTTGAGATGCTTCAATGATTCATGATCGGTGTGGATCACAAATTCCCTTGACCATAGGAAGTGCTGCCAAGTCTCTAATGCACGAACAAGAGCATAAAGCTCTTTGTCATAAGTAGGGTACATCAGGGATGCCCCACTTAACTTTTCATTGAAGAAGGCTATGGGCCGCCTATCTTGCATCAAAACGGTTCCAATCCCTATTCCTGAGGCATCACATTCAATCTCAAAAGCTTTGTTAAAATCAGGTAATGCTAACACAGGTGCAGAGCACAATCTTTCTTTCATAGTGGCAAAAGCATTCTCTTGATTAGCCCCCCCAATGAAACCCAACATTCCTTTAATTACCTCAGTGAGTGGTGCAGCAATGGTGCTAAAGTCTTTAACAAAACGCCGATAAAAGCTAGCTAAGCCATGAAAGCTTCTTACCTCAGTGATGCTTTTTGGCGTTGGCCACTCCTTGATAGCCTTGACTTTCTCTTCATCCACCTCAATACCCTTTGTACTAACAACATAACCAAGAAAAATAACTTTTTCCATGCAAAAGGCACATTTCTTGAAATTAGCATACAACTTTTCACATCTCAACACATCAAACACATATCTCAAATGCTCAATATGTTCATTTAAGTTCTTGTTGTACACTAAGATATCATCAAAGTACACAACCACAAACTTTCCTATGAATGCACGTAGGACATGTTTCATTAATCTCATGAAAGTACTGGGCGCATTTGTAAGTCCAAATGGCATAACCAACCATTCATAAAGCCCATACTTAGTCTTAAAAGCAGTTTTCCATTTATCACCCTCTTTCATTCTAATTTGATGGTACCCACTGTTAAGATCAATTTTACTAAAAATACATGAGCCATACAATTCATCAAGCATATCATCCAATCAAGGAATGGGATGGCGATACTTTACCGTGATATTGTTGACCGCCCTGCAATCAATGCACATCCTCTACGTCCCATCCTTCTTTGGCACTAGTAGCACTGGTACTGCACAAGGGCTCATGCTCTCCCTCACGTACCCCTTGCTCATCAAATCCTAAACTTGCCTCTGAAGCTCCTTTGTCTCCTCTGGATTACTCCTATAGGCTAGTCAATTTGGAATAGCAGCCCCGAGCACAAAATCAATCTGGTGCTCAATGCCTCTAATGGGTGGCAACTCATTTGGCATCTCTTCCGGGAATACATCCTCAAACTCCTGCAACAAAATAACAACCAAACTAGGAAGAGACTGGTTAGTTTCATCAAGAGTAAGATAAGACTCTTTATAGACAAGAAAAATCATAGGGCGATCTGCGAAGAAAGCCCTCTTAACCTCACTCTCTCTTGCATAGAAATTCACTTTTGCCTTTCCTTTTCTCACGGCAGACTCTCTTTCTTTTTTCTCTCGTGGCTCCACTCTTTTTTCTTTACTCTCAGCCACCTCTCTACTTTCTTTTTTCACTCTTTCTTTTATGCTCATTTTCACTCTCACTCTTTCTTTTTTGCTCAATCTCTTTTTCACTCTTTCTTTTTCAATCACTCTCATTTTCACTCTTTCTCTTTTGATCACTCTCATTTTCACTCTTTCTTTTTTGAGCAACCTCACTTTTCAATTTTAGTTGGTCCTCATAGACCTGGCTTGGAGTTAAAGGAGCAAGCTTTATTGTTTTGCCCTCCTTTTCAAAGCTGTACATGTTCTTGAACCCATCATGTGTCATTCTCCTATCATACTGCCATGGCCTCCCCAACAAAATATGGCCCGCATGCATAGGCACAACATCACAAAGCACCTCATCCTAATACTTCTCAATAGAAAAAGTAACTAACACTTGTTTATCCACCCTAACCTCTCCACAATCATTCAACCACTGCAATTTGTATGGTCTAGAGTGTTTTAAGGTTGGTAAATTCAATTTCTCAACCAAAGTAGTGCTAGCCACATTAGTACAACTCCCCCCATCAATGATCATACTACATACCTTATTGTTGACATGGCATCTAGTATGGAAAATGTTCTCTTACTGTTGCTCTGCATCATCCACCTTAATGTGTGCATTGAGAGCATGCTTGGCAACAAGAGACTCACCTGTCACAGGATATACCACTCCATCATCATCACTAGCATCAACCAACTCGGGCACCTCATCACTATCATCCTCACTCTCAGTCATCACCTCCCCATTGTCATGCATAATCAATACCCTCCTATTTGGACATTGAGAAGCAATGTGCCCTGAACCCAAACACTTAAAACATTTAATATCGCTATTCCGTGAAGGTTGGGATTCTACCTTGGGTTTGTTGCTAGTTCCCTCATCTTTCCCCTTAGGTGGTTTGGTCCTTCTCTTTGTTTCAGCTGGATCATTCCTATCCCATTTTGATTTCCAAGTAGTGCTAGAAATCGAAGTGTACCTTGCTATCCCTTTTCTCTTTAATTGCCTCTCCACCTTCATAGCCATGTGCACCATGTCCTCTATCTCCACATAATGCTGCAATTCAATTACATTGGCTATGTCCCTATTCAAACCACTCAAAAATCTAGCCATGGTGGCCTCTCCGTCCTCCTCTACATTAGCCCGAATCATCGCCACCTCCATCTCCTTATGGTAATCCTCCACACTCCTAGACCCCTGTGTAAGATTTTGTAATTTGTAGTAAAGGTCTCTATGGTAATGGCTAGGAACAAATCTCTGCCTCATGAGAGCTTTCAACACTCCCCATGTCTCTATAGGCCTCTCATAATTCCTCATCCTATTGGTCACTAATTGATCCCACCAAATAATAGCATAATCAGTGAACTCAATTACCGCCAACTTCACTTTTTTCTCCTCAAAGTAATTATGGCAATCAAACACCAACTCTATTTTTTTCTCCCACTCTAGATAAATCTCAGGGTCAGTTCTACCTTGGAAAGATGGTATTTTCATTTTAATGCTACCAAGGTCTCTATCTACACCATCCCGAACCCTTAGATTCCCCTCAAGTCCTCTTTCATGCCTAACACTTCTATTTCTACCCGACCCAACGTCAGATGCTAAGTCTTCCTCATCCTCACCATCTCCTTCATTCTCATACTGATTTTCAACTCTATGCTCACGTCGCCTCCTGTCCCTCCCACCTTCTAGATTTCTAATCGCTGCTTCTTGATGATCCATCCTATCGCCTCACTTCACCCAACACCAAGTTCAACCGCTCAAACTGTTGTTACATGGTTTGCAACACAAAGGATGAGTTATATGCTCTCCCCCTTGGTGATGCGCTACTCCGATGAGACATTATTAGGTGCTACACAAAAGAATGTTAGTGGCAAAAAAAAGGTAAACCTCACACACTCCCTTACGTGTTTACACTCGAATAATGACACTCCACTCGTGTTTCACTCTTAATTGGCTTTTTTTCCGATAATAGTCTCACACTCTCTTGCCTTTTACCTCAAGAGTTTTCTTACTCAAGTTCTTTAAGAACTAATTGACTCAATCAAGACAAAGCAACCTTATTTTATCCCAACTAGTAATTAGGTCCAAGAAACAAGAACAAGAGAAACACAGATGGAATGAAAGAAAAAAAAATGGCACGTGAATCAAGGAAATTATAGGAATGAAATAGTAACTAGAAGACAAGATACCAACTAGAATAATGTATGCACCCCCTTTGATGATATGGCTCAAGAAAAAAAAATCTCAGATTTTGTTTTGTTTTTTTTTTTTTTTTTCCTTTTCCTTTCTTTTCTTTTCTTTTCTTTTCTTTTCACCAACTGATTTGATCACAATCAAGAATAAGCAGTTCACAAAACCCTAACAATAACTCAAAAACCCTTGGACAAGTGATATACGGCAGCCCCCAGAACAAGAGATTTCAGCCAACACAAACCCTAGAACAATGAATTTCAGCAACCCTAACAATAGTGAAGAAATATACTAGCCACCATTGTTTTTTATTTTTGTAATCAAATCCTAGAACAATGAAGCCCTAGAATTAAATATGCAAGAAATAAAAGATAGAATAAGACCTGATTGGAAACCTTGCTCTGAATACCAAATGACATGAACCCGCGGGAATGAATTCCCTTGAACCCACAATCAATTTGAAAACTCCACAAGAAAGCCAAAGTCAAGTCAACGGATGGAGAACCTAGACCCGATGAGAACTTGTTTCATGAACCTAGATTATATTAAAATCTAGACCCGTTGAAGAACCCGTCTCAAGAACCCAGATTACAAAGGAGGAACGCTACAAAGGTTGTGATTTACCTTTGATAAGTTCAAGAGTTCAATCAAGAACAAGAGGAGAAAACTCAACTCACAAATAAAATTCAATATTGTCTAATCTGTCAAATGAGGCTACAAAGAGTTTTTAAACCCAAACATAATCAAAACCCTAGCCAAAATAAAGCCCATTTTATCCAAAATTACCCTTGATCAACAGTACCGGCTACAGTACGCACAGCTACAGTAACCCCTACAATAAATTGATGAAACCCTAGTTCCTAAAAAGTAACTTTCCAAATAATCCCTTGGCCAAAATACAAGGCCTTCCCAAAAACATAGTTCATAAGAAATAAGACATGTGAGCCAAGCATCTTCAAGCCCACTTATTCTAAACTAATAAAATAAATCATTTAACCAAACTGGAAGCCTCCAATAACAATAGGCCGTATCTCTAAGTCATGTCTTCCACAGCTTGAATCAAGTGGATCAAAACTGGTTCTTCTTCTCTCAGACCCATCTTGAGTGTTGGGCTCTTGCTGGCTTCATCCCAAGTGGATTGCACCAATCATTGCATTGATTCCTTGATCTTCTTGGCCCTTGATCTTGTAATTGACCCATCTGGAACTTGCAAAGGATCTTTAAGTGTAGGCCCACCTTGGTTCCTGTCACAAAAGTATTAACTATATAATTTATTATCAACTACAATATCTCCTTATTAGTAGGTGTCGACTGGCTGTTGTTATCTTGCGTGTTAACTTGACTTTCAGGAGCGGATTCCTCAAGTGGGGAGTCCTCAATGGGTTCGGGACTTGGACTTGGCGGAGGCACATTTCTTCGTTGTCGTTTTGGCGACATTCTTGAAAATAATTAATTAGAAGAACTTATGAAAATTCAAGATATTTTATAGTCACTTATATAAATAAAATATTTAGTACTTTTATTCTTCATCTTCGGATGTATTTTCCATACTTGTTTCAGAATCGCCCTCAATAACATCTTCATCATCATCATGCATCTCTTCTTCATCCTCTTTATACACTTCATGGCTGGATTATGATTCGTCTTCATCTTCTGACTCTTCTTCTTCTTCTTCCTCATCACTTACTTGAATTGAATGATCATTTAATATGGACGGGTCGAGATGGACTGGTGGGACTTTCTACACAAAGGGAGCAACTCGAGTGCACCGAGGTCAACAAACAAGTTAATACACTCTCCATCTTCTTGGTATGCCTCTACAATCAGAGTGTCATCTTCATCTCTATTATTCTCATAATCTGCACTCGTTCATGCTTCATATATATTTCGAGGGATAAATTTTTGTACGACTCACCAAGTTATCTGTCCACTATCTTCATTAGCACTTTCCATTGGATTAATCAAGTAATAGACTTGGGTAGCTTGACATGCCAAGACGAATGGATCATCTTCGTACCAATTAGATGTAGCATTGACACTTGACAAGCCAAGATGAACGTTTTATCTTAACATTCGAACGTTTAGTTTACTATGTTCAAACGTTAATGCAGAGCAGCTTAAAATTAGCACAAAAAATGCATCAATGTAAATAATTTTTTTTCCTTTTCTATTTTTAGGATATGACTCATCCTCTACATACTAGGAAATGAGGGAGGGAAGGAGCCACTCAGAACACTGCTCGTATCAGGGCTCGTACTGTTATGGTAGAGCGGGAGGTCCTAATTAATGAGTTCGGTGAGCGCATATGGGAGCAGACAACCCTGATAGATGTTTTCATTAGAAGAGGCTAGGGAAATATCTACACATTGAGGGGGAAGGTATACCCTTAATAGTTCAGGAGTTCTATATGGGGATGTGTGACATGCCTTAAGATGCATCCTCTCATACCGTGACTATACACGGTATTTCCATTGAGATTTCACCAGATGTCATCGTCGAGCACCTTGGGATTCTTTGAGGAGTTGAGATATCTGCACACGCTACACCCCGTGAGGATGTAGGCACTTCTGCATATCTACTGACTGGCCATTTGAGCCAGCATCAGCCAAAGATGCAGACCGGTCAAAGGCCGAGGATATTGGCCTCGAGGCTCGGGATGATGACCGAGTCGAGGATTTCTACATCCTCACCAGGAGGGGTCGCATGCAGATCGAGAGGAAGAACGCCTTTAACCCACTACAAGACAAATGAGTATTTGTGACTATTTTTTTGCGGCGAAAATGTTATTTGTGACAAAAACAGATTCATTTTAGCTGGAAAATAGTCATTTCGCTGAAAATAACTGATCGCAAATAAGCAGTTTTCTTGTAGTGACTAGAGCCATCTGCTACAATTCTTCCGCATGTTGCACCTTATTGTTGCAACAAGCGTGGATCCTGTGGCACATAAAACCACATTTTTTCGGCTTCGAGCACAGTTTTTTATACAAGTGGCACGGGGAGATCTCATAGATTTGCCACTGCACATCTTTGAGAGGATCTGTATCTCCCATACGATGTCCTGATCAGCCGGCTAGTATGTACGGGGAGTACCAACCCAGCGCAGAGGAGCGGGTAAAAGATCAAATGAGCCCCATCGACATGACCACGCAACGACGTAGCATTGGACAGACGAGGGGACGTCAGCCACCCTTGTAGAGGATCTAGTTCCTCCGAAGCAGCCTGAGCCAGGTCATGTGGGGAGTAGTAGTCAGCAGCCACCGAGTACATCTGCGGGAGATGCGCGGCTTGCTTGGGTTGATGCGGTGATCTCACAGCTGGCTACGCATATCGATCGTAAGATCGATCGATCACTCGCAGCTTTAGAGACGTCTGTCTCCGAGATCGCCCATCGTGTAGGTATCCTCAACAACAAGGTTGATACCCTGACTAAGGAGGTACGGAGTTCAAATTTTGTGAACTACGCTATCATCTGAGTGTTGTTTAAGAAATTCGATCATATTTTGTATTTTACTTTTATTATATTTAAAGAAAAATATTATTTAATATTTCTATGGTTTTTTAATTTCAATTCTCAATTTTCTTTAATATTATATTTTCCATCTTTAATACTAAATCACTATACTTCAAATATATATCATATAAATATATATTTATATATTACAAATTGTGTATATATAAATATATACAAGTCAATTTTTTAGACTTGTTCAAAAATTATGCACTATAAAAACTACATAATTTTTAAAATGGAGTCGCATTTAACTTCAATTTACAATTAACGTTCGAACATTAGTAATTGATGTTCAAATGTTGGCGCAAAACATGCTTACGTTCAAACGTTAATTACTAACGTTCAATCGTTGGCGCAAAAATAATTCACATTCGCACGTAAGTAGCCACAATGTTCGAACCTATATGTGACGTTCGAACATAAATTTCCCATACGTTGGAACGTAAAAAAAAATATCATCTGGTTTTAGTGACAGTTTCCAGAAACCGTCACAAAAAAGGCTTTTAAGTGAAAGTTTGGGGACTGTCACAATTTTCCAACCGTCACTAAAAAGCAATTGTGTTGTAGTGGGAGATTGTTGAGAGCCAAGGCAGGCCTAGTCTTAAATATATGTTGCAAGTTCCAGATGAGTCAATTACAAGTTCAAGGGCTTAAAGGATGAAGATTTAGCTTTGATTCATTTGATAAGCTATGGAAAGGACAACAACATGACTTAAAGGCTTTGGGCACATGAAGGCTTTCAATTTATTTAATTCATTTAAATGACTTAATTATTAGTTTAGAATAATTGGGTTTATTACAGGAAGGACTTAAGGGGGCCTATGCAAGGGCATGTTGGAAAATTTATTATTTTATTGAACTAGGGTTTCAAGAGGTTACTGTAGCATTACTGTAGCCGCGACACTGTTCACTCAGGGGTGTTTTGGGTAAAAGGAGCATTATTTTACCTAGGGTTTTAATTAGGTTTTGGTTTAAATACTCTTTGTTGCCTCTTTTTCAGAAGTTCATGAAATTTGATGGATTTATTCATTGTGAGTTGAGTTTTACTCCTCTTGTTCTTAATTGAACTTTTGAATTTATCAAAGGTAAATCACAACATTTGTGTCGTTCCTCCTTTGTAATCTGGGTTCTTGAGACGGGTCCTTCAACGGGTTTAGATTTTAATATAATCTAGGTTCTTGAAATGAGTTCTCATCAGGTCTAGGTTCTCCATCCATTGACTTGATTTTGGCTTTCTTGGGGAGTTTTCAAATTGACTGTGGGTTCAAGGGATTTCATTCCCGCGGGTTCATATCATTTGGTATCATAGCAAGGTTTCCAATCAGGTCTGATTCTATCTTTTAATTATTGTATCTTTAATTTAATTCTAGGGCTTCATTGTTCTAGGGTTGCAAAAAAAAAATAGAAACAAAAAGTAGGCTGTTGAAATTCTTAGGGTTTTGGGTTTGGCTGAAATTTGCATCACCTAGGGTTTCAAAATTCTAGGGTTTGCTGCATCTCTAAGTTTATCAGTTGCTTTGAGTGTCATTCCATTGATTCTCTTCTACTTCATTTTCAATTCTTATGTGCTTGAATTCAATTGCTTGATTTTCACAATTGAATATTACTATTTGTGATTGAATTAGAGAAAAGAAAAGAAATGAAAAGAAAGGAAAAGAAAATTTGAAAAAAAAAAAAAGAGAAAAAGAAGAAGAAAAGAAAAGGTAGCATGTTCAAAGGTTGCTACATAGTTACAACAAACAGAAGGAAATTATTTGTTGATTGAGCTTTTATCATCATAGGAGCTGAATACATCTTTCTATTTGGTATCTTGTTTTATAATTACTCTTTCCCTCGTGTAAATTCCTTGAGTCTCGTGTCATTTTATTCATTCCTTGTTTCTTGGATCGATATAACTGGTTGGAATAATACAAGGTTGTATTGTCTTGATTTAGTTCAATTAGTTCTTAAAGAACTTGAGTGAGAAAACAATTGAGGTAAAAGGTAAGAGTGTGTGAGACTATCATCGGGAAAAAGCCAATTAAGAGTGAAACACAAGTGAAGTGCCATTATTCGAGTGTAAACGGGTAAGGGAGTGTGTGAGGTTTTCCACTAACATTCTTTTTGTGCAGCACATTATGATGTCTCATAGGAGTGACTCATCACCAAAGGGGATGGTAGATAACTCATCCTTTCTGTTGCAAGCTATGCAACAACAGTTTGAGAAGTTGAACTTGGTGTTGGGTGAAATGAGGGATAGGATGGATCATCAAGATGCAGTAATTAGAAATCTTCCTAGCATGAGAGATAGGAGGCGTCCTGAGTTTAGTGTTGAAAATGGGTATGAGAATGAAGAGTATGGTGATTCTCTTGTTACCAGGCATGCACTCAATACAAAAATTAAGATGGATGATATAGAGCAGTAGAGTGAGAACATTTTTCATACTAGATGCCACATCAACAATAAGGTATATAGTATGATCATTGATTTGAGGAGTTGTATTAATTTGGCTAGCACTACTTTAGTTGAGAAATTGAATTTATGTACCTTGAAACACCATAGACCATACATGTTGCAGTGGTTGAGTGATTGTAGGGAGGTTAGGATAAATAAGCAAGTGCTAGTTTCTTTTTCAATTGGAAAATACCAGGATATGGTCCTTTGTGATGTAGTGTCTATGCATGCTGGTCATATTTTGATGGGGAAGCCATGGCAGTATGATAGGAATGTGATCCATGATGGGATAAGGAACATGTACAGTTTTGAAAAGGGTGGAAAAAAAATCAAACTTGCTCCTTTAACTCCAACATAGGTCCATGGGGACCAATTGAAGCTGAAAAGTGAGGTTGCTCAAAAATGAAAGAGTGAAAATGAGAGTGATCAAAAAAGAAAGAGTGAGAGTGAGAGTGATCAAAAAAGAAAAAGTGAAAATGAGATTGAGCAAAAAAGCAAGAGTAAAAGTGAGATTGAGCTGAAAAGCAAGAGTGAAGGTGAGAGTGAAAGTGAGATTGAGCTGAAAAACAAGTGTGAATGTGAGATTGAGAAAAAAAGAAATAGTGAGTCCAAAATGGAGAAAGAGAGAAAAATGAGAGAGAAAAAAGAAGAGGGTGAGACAAAGACCACAAGAAAAAGAGAGAATGAGTTGAAAAATAATTGTGAGGTCAAGAGTACAAAAAAAGATGAAAAAAAATAGAGGAAAAAGAGAGTGAAAAGGAAAAAGAGTGATAGGGAAAAAGAGAGTGACAGAAAAAAAGAGAGTGAAAAGGAAAAAGAGTGATAGGGAAAAAGAGAGTGACAGAAAAAAAGAGAGTGAAAAGGAAAAAGAGTGTGATAGGGAAAAAGAGAGTGAAAAAGAAAAAGAGAGTGGAAAGCAAAGAGAGTGAAGAAAGTGAGAGAAAAACAAAGAGAAAAGTGAGCTTTAATGCTAAGGCGAGTCTTAATACTAACGAACTTGACGTATGTTTGCCTAGTATTGTTGTCTCTTTGTTGCAGGGATATAAGGTCATGATTCCTAACGGTGTGTTTAGTGGATTGCCACCTATTAGGGAGAAAGAGCACTACATTGATTTTGTGCCAGGTGCAACAATTCCTACCCGACCTTTCTTTGAAGAACTTGAGTCATTGACACACTTAAGGGGACAAGGTAAGTTGTTGACTAGAATGCATGCTAAGTGGGAGGACTGTATTGAGACTTTTCCTCATGTATTCAAATACACACAAGGTATGAAAAATTTTTTGGTTGACGCTTTAGCAATAAGGTATGTCCTTGTCTTCATTTTAGATGCAAAATTGTAGAGACTTGAATATGATAAGGAATTGCATGCTAATGATGATGACTTTGCTAGTGTGTATGGAACATGTGAGAAAACATCATTTGGTAAATTCTATAAACTAGATTGGTACTTGTTTAGAAAAAATAGATTTTGTGTGCCTACTAGTTTTATGCGTAAGTTGCTTGTGTGTGATGGACATGCTAGTTTGTTGGGTAACCTTGGTGTAAGGAAGACTTTTGTTGTGTTGCATGAACATTTTTGGAAATATCATTTGCCATTCAATGACGTGTTGCATGGACATTTGTGGAAGTATCATTTTTCATTCATTGATGTGTTGCATGAACGTTTGTGGGAGTATCATTTGCCTTTCATTGAAGTGTTACAAGAACGTTTGTGGAAGTATCAATTGTCATTCATTAACATGTTGAATGAACGTTTGTGGGAATATTGCTTGCCATTCATTGAGTTTTCATATAATTGGAGTGGTCATTTTGGTATAAAGAAGATTTTAAACAAGTTGCATGAACGTTTGTGGAAGCATCATTTGTCATACATTGACTTGTTGTATGAACGTTTGCGGGACTATCATTTGCCTTTCATTGAGTTTGTATATAATCGGAGTAGTCATTCTGGTATCAAGAAAACTTTAGACATTTTGCATGAACATTTATGTTGGTCTAAGATGAAGAGAGATGTCAATCGTATTTGTAGCAGGTGCATTACATGCAGAAAGGCCAGATTTAAGCTGTTCTTAGTGAGTCACGAGTTGTATACACCCTTACCTATTCTTAGTGAGTCATGTGTAGACATATCTATGGACTTTGTTTTGGGGCTGCCAAGGAAAGAAAGGAGTAGAGATTCTATTTTTGTGGTTATGGATGGATTTATAGAGTTTGCATATAACATGACCATGCATACTACCACTTTATATTCTCCCTTTGAAATTGTTTATAGACTTAATCCATTTACTCTTTTAGATTTAATGCCTTTATCTATTGACAACAGGAGTAGCTTGGATGGATTTTTTCAAATTCTTGAACAAATTAATGATAATGCATATGAAATTAATGATAATGTTACTAACATTTTTCCCTTTGATTCAAGTGGAGATTCGAAGTCAAATCCTTTTGAGGAGAGGGGGAATGATGGGAACCAAGGTGGGCCTAGTCTTAAAGATATGTTGTAAGTTCCAAATGAGTCAATTACAAGTTCAAGGGCTTAAAGGATGAAGATTTAGTTTTGATTCATTTGATAAGTTATGGAAATGACAACAACATGACTTAAAGGCTTTGGGCACATGAAAGCTTTCAATTTATTTAATTCATTTAAATGACTTATTTATTAGTTTAGAATAATTGGGTTTATTACGGGAATGACTTAAGAGGGCCTATGCAAGGGCATGTTGGAAAATTTATTATTTTATTGAACTAGGGTTTCAAGAGGTTACTATAGCATTACTGTAGCTGCGGTACTGTAGCCGCGGCACTGTTCACTCATGGGTGTTTTGGGTAAAAGAGGCATTATTTTAGCTAGGGTTTTAATTAGATTTTGGTTTAAATACTCTTTGTAGCCTCTTTTTCAGAAGTTTACGAAATTTGATGGATTTATTCATTGTGAGTTGAGTTTTACTCCTCTTGTTCTTAATTGAACTTTTGAACTTATCAAAGATAAATCATAACCTTTGTGGCGTTCTTCCTTTGTAATTTGGGTTCTCGATACATGTTCTTCAACGGGTCTAGATTTTAATATAGTCTAGGTTCTTGAAACGTGTTCTCATCGAGTCTAGGTTCTCCATCCATTGATTTGATTTTGGCTTTCTTGGAGAGTTTTCAAATTGACTGTAGGCTCAAAGGATTTCATTCCCACGGATTCATATCCGAGATGCATGAGGCTTGGATTCAAAGTGTGGATAACAGCTTAACAAGTAGGTTGTCTAACATTAATAAATGAGTGAAACTAAATTGTATATATAAATATCATATCAGTGTTGATAAAATGAACTGTCACAAATGCCATATTCAAAAGCGTCAAGAAGAATAAAGAAAGTAGTTATAGAGAGATGGAGACTCCGAAAGGAGGACGAAAAAGGGACCTTCCTAAGTCAACAAGGACCGTACTTTTTTTTTTCTTTTTTTATTCATTTTAAGTTTTCTTTTCTTTTATAAGCCTGGGCTTTTTAGTCTGAGCTGGGCTGTAAGACTTCTTCTCTTCGTTCACCCTCAATGGCCATTGATTGTTGTTAGTGAACCAGCTCTGTGGAAGCGGAGTTGGAGGTTGTCATGTGGTTGAATTATTGACATTATCCTTAACTATCATCCTCCTTCCATGTCCATGGAGAAGGAGGTTTCCATGTGGCTCTTGTAGGGAGATAGAGAAGAGATAAAGTAGAGGGAGGAGAGCAAAAGGTAAAGGGGAAGAGGAATGGGAGGGTATAAATGAGAAATATGAGACGTTAAATAATACAAATGCCTAATAATTTCTATTCGTTTGCAAGTAAAACCTCGAATTAATTCCCAAGTATGATTCGAAAACGGTGCTTAGTGATTCCTAAGGAATACTTCACCTTGCACAAGATGCCAGAATGCACTTCCTCTTAGCTATCTATAGATAGGTAATCAAATTAATTGATTCCTAATTATAAGTCGGTTTAACTTCTCTTGTAAATCGAATCCTATCATATCAAGAGGGTGCATGTATTCTAGAACGACTTGTAAATATAAGTTTTAAATTAATTATATATACGCAGTAATTACAACTAATATATCCTTTCGATTGGTAGCAACGAGTACTCCTTGTCAGTGTTATTTGATTTTTCATTCGCCAAACAGCCATGGTATTCATCCCCCCCGAACAAATAAAAATTAACTCCATCTTCGTATGTCTCCTTGTTAGGGAAAATATTAAATCAAGAATTTGATTTGATTATTATCCTAATTTGATTTTCATAATTATCACATCAAGAAATTTAATCTTCATAATTATATATTATAATATTTACCTTATATCATGATCTCCATGTGATTTCCCTGTATAAATAGGGACCAATCCTTTGTATATATTCAACTACAATTGAGAATATCAAATTATATGTAGCCTAAAAGTCTCTCTCCCTCCTAATTTTCTCTTCTTCATTTCAATTTCTTTTATATTTTCTTTCATTACTTATAAATGAGAAAAAAAAAAAGGATTACCATGGTCTGTTAAGATAGAAATTTTGATGAGTAGGATTGTGAAGGTCTCTCCCTTCTCTCTTAGAGAATAATTCATGTACTTGTGATGTCGAAGTATGAATGAATTTACTTAATTTGACTAAATATGGTAAGCGCCTATTCGGAATTGGAGTAGGATATGGAGTTTTTTTTTTTTCTTTTTAACTTTACTAAAAATATCATGAACTACTAAAAATTTGTTTACTGTTTTGTAAACATGAACTTAAGTGTTGTTAAACTTACTTAACAGTGATTTTTAGAAAATATAGTACGGAGGTTTCAGTTTGGTAATAAACATGAAGAGGTTTTTTTTTTTTTTCTAATCCATAAACATGAAGAGTTGTATGTGATATTGATCTCTAAGTAAATTTGTTCCATAAATAGAGTCATCATCTTAATTTAAACTAATGCATGTGTCTTGGACTATCGAAATCTTTGTATTGTACAGCAAAAGTACTAAATGCATGCTATAGAACATGTAGGTGAGTCGAGTTTGTGGCAGAGCATGCATGGCCTTGCATTAATGGGAAGCAAACGTACAGTGTCAATTAATGAATTATAAAGTGGATTGGAGAGTGGTTTACCACAAGGAGAAGGCGTCAGTGAAGCTAAAATTTATAATATGAGAAATTAAGATCTATATGGTTAGACTTAAAAAGCTACACCCACTAGTGACAAAGAATAGGAAGAAATTAACGTGATGTGAGGATTCCCAAAAACATTAAGACTGATGTTGAGGAAGAAAAAAGGGGCAATGCATCAAATATTATAAAGAGCTTAAACAATTTTTTCTTCAAGAATATTGGAAAGCCTGTAGTTTGGTCGTTACCACCTGGAATGGTAAAAGCTATAGCAAACATGATGGTAACAATCAGAGCACCCACCACTGTACATGACGATGCTGTATCCTTCATCCATTTTTCTCCATTTTCCATCATGTTCTCATGGTTCTTTGTAAACAGTTGTATGGGAGTTAAACCATCTTTGTTAATACCTTCTTTAATCTTGGGATTGACAATTCTCTCCATTTGTTAAAAAAATGCTACCAAAATCAATTATAAATACGTGCATGGGTAATATTAGAAAGACCAGAACTTCGATCAAGCCTAGTGGAATCCTCTATCATCCCTGCCATATGTAACATGTTATCATCATACGTTGCGATCTCCATAAGATGTCAAAGTGTTCTTCATATCAAGCCCATATATAAGGCTAAAGATCTCAGATTGACGATACAAAACAGCCATCATAAATATGTTCCTCAAATTTCTATCTTCATTCCATTACAAGAAATCAGGTTTTTTCCAGCACTCAAAATCGTTGCAAATACCCCTATTAATCACTGCATTTGAGTATTTTCGGCGATTTTAATTCGCTACAGTTTCGACTAAATTAAAGTGTCTTTTTTTATCAATTTTAGCGATAGGCAAAAATCGTTGTAAAAAACTACTATTTCCAGTGATTTTTGTGCGTCACAACTGTCCTAAAAATCGACGGAAATGGCCTTTCCGTTTGCCATTATATTGTTGAGAAAAACCAATTGCAGCAATATATATCGTTGCAATTGTTTGTAAACTCGCCGCAAAAGACTCTTTAGTTTTTCTAGCAATTATAAATTATCGTCGTCTTTATATAGTCCCAGTAGTTATTGTCGTCGAAATAAATTATTCCCGACGAGTAAATGTCGCCGGAAATAAGTTAAATCCATGAAAAAAATATTTTCCAGCGAAATTTACTTGCTGGAAATGTCTTTCCAAAAAAGAAAAAAAAAATGCACAAAAACAAATATGAACTAAACCCATTTAGTATATATGAAGTACAGCTTGGGTATAGTTCACCTAAATAGTGCAGCAACCCCTCACATATATATAATATATGTGAGGGAATGCTACATTATATATAGTTACATATAATATATGTATATATATAACTGTAATATATAATTAAATCACCTAAATGGTGCTGCAATCCCTCACATTGATTGTTGTTTTAATACTACATACACACACTGAGAGATATATATATACACATCAATGAAATGAGAGATTTTGCTGGAAAATGATAAAAGCTCACTACCTATTTATTATTTACTCATCCTCACAACCAATTTTCAAAGTGTCTTTTTTTCCTTAAGTAATCACTATATATATAGTGTGATTCCAATGAGTATGAAGCTCATGTGTATGCAGTTAGTGTTGCATATCAAAGTGATCACAAGTGCCCTATGATACATGTTCTAAATAGAACATTATCATTAAACGCAAGAAAGAAGTTCCATTTCTTAGAAAAATATTGCCCCCCACATAACAAATAACAGAATCAGTGGAATTTCATCCTCAAGATACAAATAGTCTTATATTACTAAAATCGTTTATCGTTTACATTGAAGGAAAGGATAATAATCAGAGAGTTCCGAAAATAGTAGAACAAAGATATTTAGTTTTAACAAAAGGTCAAGGAATTCCAATCCAAATACTCTGAAATGTTACAACATTGAAACTGTAAAGCAGGGAAGCATATTTCATACTCACAATGAACAATGACATCATTAGAGACTAGTTAATGGTCTTTAAAAAGTATTTGCGTCCAACAAGAGTCACAAAATTAACACTTTCTTGCAATACGAAAAAATTTTAGTTTGGTAGAGGTACATGAGAAACCAATAAATTTCTATTAAAAATGGAAATGTGAGAGGTACAAGAGAAACATGACGTTAGAAATGTATACTACCAGAATGCACATAAAAAAGTGGGAAGCACAAAACCAGAATACATAAAAAACGTATTACACATTCTAATGAAATTACACATCCAAATTTGTTAATTAACAACAAAATTAATGTAACTTAGTTAACTTTTTGTAGATTTTATCTTCTTGTCTTGCCAACAATCACATTGCATAACCACAAATAGGCATGTAGAACTGATAGTCGAATAATTAAGATCATATAAAATCTTTGTATTCACACTTCTGCACAATCCTAGTAAGTGAAGAGGCAGATCCATTTTATTCAAAATTTTGAGCATGAAACTTTATAAAGTCAGAAGTTAACTTGTTACATTATGTGTCAAACTAAGACAAGTAATTCCAAATGATTTTGTAACTCCATAAAAGCACCAAGCCATTAATGGGACTGATTTGCAGCAACTAAATCAAACTAGAAACATAGTATAATAGATGACAGTTTTTTTTTTTTCACCTCAAACTTGAACTAGTTTTTCTAATGTCACAGAAAGATCTACACAACTCAGTGTTAGAATCTATTGTGAATTCTCTTACTGTTTGCTTATGGTCTCCTCATAATTTCTTCATTTATTCTTACATAAGACTCCACCATTGAATCCCCTCATATGCCCATGATTAAAGTTGGTCAGTAGAAAGATAATTGAGCCCAAGCAGAAGTAAAGCAGAAAATAAATGTCGCCTGCAGTAGAGGAAATAATTCAGCAATAAATCAGTTTTTAGTATTCTTTGTTCTCTTAACATTTCAACTTCTTATTTTTCATTTTCTCTTCCTTTATTTCATCCCTCCATCTCAACCTCAAGAGGCGACATGAGAAGTACCAAGTGAACTCAAATTTCAACCAAAACCAGCTCTAAGCAACCAAAAACAAAATCCACAAAAAATATTATACACATCCAAATTGTATGTTCTTGCTCAAAAAAGCAATTGCACAAGTGGGAAGCACAAAACCAAACTTACAAATGATTTAAAAACTAATAACAAGTGTCACCAAGCAAGTAAAATATCTAAGTTGTAAAAAATGATATGTAAGAAACCAAGCCAAATAACAAATAATTCATCAATGAGGGGCCCTATTTTGCCAGCTTTAGCAGGTCTAAGGCTTGAAATATACTTCCTGAAACAATAGATATCAATATCTAAGGTCATGAATAAAAGCATGGCAAATAATGCACACATATTGGTAAAGCATAAACTGAAGCATGCACATGCAAACAATCCCATCCAAGCTAGCTTTAGATGCCACATTTCTCTCACATCTTTCTCATTCATTCAAATGTTGACAGTCTTCCATTCAATATAGTTTCAAACCACCACTTTTTCAGACACCACCAAAGCATGCACATGATCATAAGGACCCAAAATTTAGATAAACAAGAATTCACCAACTTCTCAATATGATAGAGGGAAGAAATAACAATTCAAATGCATCCAGCATGCAAAATTCAAGAAAAATAATATCAACAAAAGAATACAATAATCCATTAACCTTGGTGCAGAGGCAGAGAAATGCAATTATTAACATTTATCAAACAATAACTATCCCACCTTATAAACGCAAATCAAATGTCAACTTTCAAGTTAGTGCCAGTTATTCCAAGATTCAAAGAAAATATTAAAACTCAAAGGACAAGCTTAAGAGACCATATGAGTTAGAGCAACCTAAGAACTAATAAGAATTTCTTCTTGGATACACAGGCCATAGCTAAAACAATAAATCAAGAACTAAACAAAGAATAACCCATGCTAGAAACTGTACATACAGTGAAACAAATGTTCCGCAAGAGTATCATTAGGCATGTACTCAGCAACTAGCAGCCTCTCATCTCCACCACAGCAATACCCAATCAAATTGGCCAGCCTCGGATGCCTCATCTGCCCTACTCCCCGTGCCTCCTCCGCATTTGGTGGCAGTCGGTTGCAAATAGAGCAAGCGAGAGAGGGAGGGCCTCGGGCAGCTAGGCTAGGCATAGAGGAGAAGGGGCTCCGAAGGAGGACTGGCGACGGTGTCGAGGTGTGGGTGGTAGCGAACGACGCTCCTAGCGACGGCGATATAGAGAAATCCAAGAGAAGAGAGAGAGAGAGAGAGAGAGAGGTGAGGCCAGAGAGAGATTGGCGTGGGGGCTAGGGGAGAAGGAGGGGGTGGCCGTTGAGGTGAGGTCACAATGCCGTGCTGGGGTCGTTGGCGACGGGCTGTGCGCGGCGGAGGCTTGAGGGAGAAAGGGAACGAAATGAGGGAAAAACCTAATGCGGGGGTCTTAAATTTTATGAGCTTTTCTGGCGCTTTTGACTCGCCGCTAATAAGTTTAAATGAGCACATGTGTTTTTACTGCGATAATGTTCGTCGCAAATAGAATATATTGTGGCGATTTTCTTTAATTGACGGAAATTTAATGCCGCTACAGTTAATAATACATTGTTGTGACGATAAAAATCGCCAAAAAAGGTAGAAATGTCGCCGCAAAAGTGAATTGTACATTTTTCCTCCATGATTGCCCAACTTCGAACCGAAATTAAGCGGCGACTTGAAAATCATCGGAAATAACCTCTATTTGCGGTGATTTTTTTTTGCGATGATTTTAAAATTGCTGGAAAAGGCTTAATTTCTTGTAGTGTTCTCCAAAAATCTCGGATCCATCCTCACTATCGTAAAAACAAACTCGGAAATCCCATTCATGACAGCAAGGTTGATTGCATCATAAACTCCACCACTAGCAAGTTCTCGAGTTTGGGATCTTGATATCTCCTCACACATGCAGGAAAGAAGTTCATTGGATTGGATATGGATCTTCTTCATTTAATATAATTGAAGATTTCTTTTGTAACGCTCCAATGAAAGGTCCAAACCACATGGCCTATACTACAAAAGGACTAGTCAATGATACAATTAGAGCCCCATTGGAACCTTATAAAGAGTAAGAACTTCTCCTTCCCAAATAATATGGGATCCCATACACTACCTACCCTTATCCATATCATATGGGGTATCACAATCTATCCCCCTTAAATTTCCAACATCCTCGTCGGACCTGTGCATTGTACGTGGCACGGCTCAAGTCCCACATTTCTGGTTGGGATAGGCTTTGATACCATTTGTAACGCCCCAATGAAAGACCCAAACCACATGGCTCATACTCCAAAATGACTAGTCAATGATACAATTGGAGCCCCATTAGAACCTTCTAAAGAGCAAGAATTTCTCATTCTCAAATAATGTGTGATCTCATACATCACCTACCCTTATCCATATCATATGGGGTATCACACATTTGACAAATATTGAAATAATACCAATTTAACTGGATGAAATTAAACCATTACCAAAAATAAAAAATAAGTACAAAAATTTCAAACAAAAATTATCAAGAGTACAACTGAAACTAGATGGCGCAACAGTACTAATGGCGCTGTAAAGTGACCAAAATATTTTCAGAACATATAGATCACATCATGAAAGTCTTACCAAAACAAAGCTAGCTAGCAGAATATTTCTGATAACTCTTTTACAACTATTTATAAAATGATTAATTAAAATAATTGATATTTCTCAAATATTACAAGCCAAGAATTAGGAAAAGTTAAAAGGTTAGGTAAAAAGATACCTGACCCGATCGTTGTAACTTGATTGCGTTGGCGGCCATTTCCAACGTTGGGAATGTTCAATCGAGTTTCAAAGGTGGCAGGAGCGGATTGATCAATGCGTATACCTTTCAGCAAAAGAGGCCAACAAATCTTATGTCCGTGACAAATATTGGATAGATCAAGTACTGTCAATCCAGGTCTTGGATCGATGAACAATTTTCTTTTAAAGCAGCAAAAAAAAAAAAGAAAAACAAAGTGAAAGAAAAGGTTCTAACGGGAATAGATCCATCGTTTCCAACACACGAGCCGATTTCCACTCAGAAATGCGTGGTGTAGAAGCCAATGCTAAGAATGGGGACTCGTCGCGGGCGTGCCTGGTGAGTCAATCTCTCTCTCTCTAAACATTGGGTATCCCGAGTCTGTTGGTGGAGAGTGATAGTCTATTACTAGTGAATTCCTCAGAGCAAAATGATATGGGGAATTCATCCATGGGATTCTGTTTGAAGAAGTACGTACAGGGGCTGAAAGTTTGTTTTGGGAGTTGTTCTTTTACTCGTGTATAGGGAAGAATATGGCCGCTCATCACTTGCAATAAATGCTTAGAAGATAGATAATTTAGAAATGTGGTGGGATTGTATTCCAGATTTTCTTTGTATAATTATTTGTAATTGTTGATCAAAGAGCACTCTCATTGGATTAGCTAAATTAAAGTACATTTTTTATGAATGCAAGATGAATTTAGCATTTAACTATTACATTTACAGAAGTTTCTACATTGGAATAGCCATTTTTTCATTATATGATAATAAAATAATATAAGATGAATTTAATTTTGACTATTCACATCAAATCTCCAAATTGGATTATTCATTTATTCATTATATAGTAATGAGTAATTAATAATTTTAAAATTTTTTTTATCTTTTTAATTATGAATTTATTATATTTTATTATATTTTACTATTCATAATATTATATATTAATTAGTAATTGTATTCTAATTATATTTTTTCAATTGTCATTTAAAATGGAGAGAGAAATAATTGATATTAAAAGGAGAGAGAAAGAAATAATATAAAAGGGATTTGATGAATGAATAGTGTGTTCCAAATTTGGAAATTAGTTTAGACTTTACTGTAGCTATATTCCAATTATTTGGAATATAGCTAATTCAATGTGAGGGATTTTATGATTTAATAGCTAAATTTTCATTGGATTTAGATTTTAGCTAATCCAATGAGAATGCTCTAAAATGAAATTGATTGTTTTATCAAAAAAAAAAAAAAAAAGTTCGCCAATTCTCGTCGGCTGAACGCAAGGTCTGAATCTCGGAAAATGCGTCTGGGCCGCATGAAATCTGGATCACATGTAAAGTCATGTAATTCCTCCTCCGCTCTTCATCATCATTTTCTTGCCAAGAAGGTGCTGCGGTTGCGTTTCCCGAGTTATCGTCAATGATGATGTCCTTCCAAAGATCTTGACCCTTCAAGTAGGTTCGCACCCGAAACTCCCATTCCAGATAATTATGTTTGCCAAGCAATTCAGGAACAGGAACAGCAGCAGAAAAGGCAGCAATACTCTAATTTGTTTCCATCTTAATCTATCAGTATGTGTGTGTATATATATATATATATATATATCCCGATGGATGCAGGGGTTAGGAGCATATATAAATATATAAGCAAAGACGATAAAAGCAAAAGTAGTACTGGTTATAGAAGAACTATATATACTTGATAGGAAACAAATTAATCGTATATATTAATTTAACTAATTAAAACAAAAACTGCTTAGCTGAAGTTGTTGTTAATTATATGCAGGATATATATATATATGTGTGTGTGTGTGTCATGAGAAGATTCATCATGACATTGATCTTTTTCTTCAGCAGCAGGACTATATATATATATATATAGGGAACTTGATGCAGTACAAAAGCTAGCTAGCTTAATTATTTGTTGAGAAATAGCATGATTTTTCTTAATTTATATGATTGATCAAACTGAAGGTTTAAGAGATGGAGTAATTACTTGCGATCGACGCAGCTACCTGGAAGACGGCCGGGATCGATATTTTCCAAAAGTACTGTCGCTAGCTAGTTTCAGTCCTTGGCTGTTGTAGTCGGTCACCGGTAGCTACTAGCTAGCGAAGTCTCAAGAGTCTTTCTTGCCTGAAGAGATCAAACAGTCACGAAAAGTTTCATCTAAGACTAAAGTCAATACAGTTTTTTAAGTATGTAAATTTCGTTTCTTTTCTATTTTTTAAGAGTGAATCTATTATTAAAAAATTATTATTTTTATTTAAATTTAAATTTTAAATATAATTTATCTTTATTTTATTTTTTGACAAGTAGGTATATACGTACGTACTTAGAAGTCAAGATGCAAGGCATATTACAGCTGGCGAACCCAACTAGAATATTCAGCCTCATTACAGAAGATCAATTACAAACTATTCTTTGGGCAGAGTTTTTTTTTTTTTTAAATGATTATATTGTAACTACCATGTATAAAATGAATAGTATTAGATATAGTTTTATTAATGTATCTAAACGCTATGCACTTTTTAAAAAAAAAAAATAAGATCTATTATTAAAAAATATTTTTTTTATCATGTAGTCTTTAGATTTATCTACTTTTTTCAAATGGGATCAAAATCAAACTTCATTAATTATATAAAATATATTACAAATATATGCCACCCATGAATATTAAATACACCACCGACTTTCAAAAAACTTATAAAAAAAATCTGTCAGCAAACCACATTCGCAGAAAACTAAAACAAAAAATTAAAAAACTAAGAAGTTAATAATAAAAATAAACAACAAGAATCTGGTCGGTGACTGAGATCAATAAACTAAACAAGAGATAATGCTGAAAAGTATTAAATAATTAAATATGCGGGCAGTGCCACATGCATTTAGGGGTGTAACGGGTCCGGTTTGGTCTGGTTTTGGATAAAATTTAGAACTAAATCGGTATGTACCGGTTTTCCATTTCTTAAAACCGATTACTCTCCTAAATCATTATCTCCGGTTTTACCGGTTTCCGGTCCGGCCGGGTCCATTTTTCTGTTTTTTAAAATGTTAGTTTGTCATTAAAAATCTATTAATAAAAAAAACTGCTTCAAAAAAATTGAAGTTAAGAATAGAAAGGAGATTTCAAGCGTGTAAGAGATCTCAAGTACTGAATTGGACACAAGACTCTCTACATTTTATTGATAATTTTATTTTTTATTCTCCCAAACTCAAAAACAAAAAATGCTAGCATTTTCAATAACACGAAAAGTGTGCAAATAATATTTTTTTAAAGTATTCTTTCAGTTCTATTTAGAATTATTTGTCTCCATTGTTGTATTGTATCTGTTCTTTGAGTTCCTTTGTTGAGCATACCAACTTTTTGTAGGTATTTTCTATAATTGTGGAATGACTAGGAAATACTTGTCGACATTTTTTAATGGTGATAGAAGTCTTCGTCCTTTTGTTTTAATGTATAAAGTTGTGACCTTTATACCACCTTCATTCTTTCATCCCAAGCAGAAAAAAATCTCAAAAATTTAACCCAACAATTTACATATACTTAATACTTATGACAGAAACTTGAAAGTAGTTGGGTCCTATATACATGGTTGTTGAGTTGCATAATAAATGCAAGCGGGTGAAATTCAAATTCGAAGTAAACACAAATCACTCTTTCATTCTCTGATCAGAAAGAAAATCTATGGGTTTGATTAGGTCATAGTTCTCTATCACATGGTTGAAATGAATATCTAAATCTAACAAGTAATGAAATGAAAAAAAAATGGAGAAATATTACCATGAGGTGATGTCGAAGGTTTGTGCATGATATGAACCCGTGGGAAAGAATTCCCTTGAACCCACAATCAATTTGAAAACTCCCCAAGAAAGCCAAAATCAAGTCAACGGATGGAGAACTAAGACACGATGAGAACATGTTTAAAGAACCTAGATTATATTAAAATCTAGACCGTTGAATAACCCGTCTTAAGAATCCAGATTACAAAGGAGGAACGCCACAAAGGTTGTGATTTACCTTTGATAAGTTTAAGAGTTTTCAATCAAGAACAAGAGGAGAAAACTCGACTCACAAATAAAATTCAATATTGTCTAACCCTTCCAATGAGGCTCCAAAGAGTTTTTAAACCCAAACCTAATCAAAACCCTAACAAAATAAAACCCATTTTACTCAAAATGACCCTTGATGAACAGTACTGGCTACAGTATGTGTGGCTACAGTAACCCTACAATAAATTGATGAAACCCTAGTTCCTAAAAAGTAACTTTCCAAATAAGCCATTGGCCAAAATACAAGGTCTTCCCAAAAAACTTAGTTCATAATAAATAACACATGTGGACCAAGCATCTTCAAGCCCACTTATTATAAACTAATAAAATAAATTATTTAACCAAATTGGAAGCCTCCAATAACAATAGGCCATATCTCTAAGTCATGTCTTCCACAGCTTGAATCAAGTGGATCAAAACTAGTTCTTCTTCTTTCAGACCCATCTTGAGTGTTGGGCTCTTGCTGGCTTCATCCCAAGTGAATTGCACCAATCCTTGCATTGCTTCCTTGATCTTCTTGGCCCTTGATCTTGCAATTGGCCCATCTAGAACTTGCAAATGATCTTTAAGAGTAGGCCCACCTTGGTTCCTATCATTTCCCCTCTCCTCAAAAGGATTCGACCTCGAATCTTCACCTACATCAAAAGGAGAAATATCAGAAACATTGAAAGTTGCAGAAACTTTATACTCACCTGGAAGATCCACTTTATATGCATTGTCATTAATTTTCTCAAGAATTTGGAAAGGTCCATCTCCTCGAGGATGCAACTTAGTCCTTCTATGGGATGGGAATCTTTCTTTGCGCATGTGAACCCAAACCCAATCTCCAGGTTCAAAGATGACACGCCTTCGTCCTTTATTGGCTTGGGAAGCAATCCTTTCATTCTTTTGGGCAATCTGAAGCCGTACCCTCTCATGAAGTCACTTCACCAACTTCACCAACTTCACCAACTCCGCCTTCTTTTGTCCATCTAAACTACTCCTGCCATCAACAGGTAAAGGCATCAAATCCAAAGGAGTAAGTGGATTAAATCCATAAACAATTTCAAAATGAGAGTATGAAGTAGTAGTATGCATCGTCCTATTATATGCAAACTCTATAAATGGCAAACAATCCTCCCAAGTTTTTAAATTCTTATGAACAACAGTGCCTAAAAGTTGAGTTAAAGTCCTATTAACTACTTCAGGCTGACCATCAATCTGCGGATGACAAGTAGTGGAAAATAAGAGCTTAGTACCCAATTTCCCCCACAACACCTTCCAAAAGTAGCTAAGAAATTTAACATCCATATCAGAAACAATACTCCTAGGTACACCATAGAGTCGCACTATCTCCCGGAAAAACAAGTCAGCTATGTTTGTGGCATCATCTGTTTTATGGAATGGAATGAAATGTGCCATCTTACTAAATCTATCCACAACCACAAAAATAGAATCTCTACCCCTTTTGGTCCTAGGCAGCCCCAAAACAAAGTCCATAGATATATCTACCCATGGCTCACTAGGAACGGGTAAGGGTGTATACAACCCATGTGACAAAACCTTAGATTTGGCCTTTCTACATGTAATGTACCTTCCACAAATACGGTTAACATCTCCCTTCATCCTAGGCCAAAAGAAATGTTCATGCAAAATGTCTAAAGTTTTCTTGACACCAAAGTGTCCCATTAATCTCCCACCATGTGCCTCACGCACCAATAACTCACGCATAGAACAATTTGGCAGACAAAGTTTGCTTTCTTTAAACAAATAACCATCATACTTGTAAAACTTACCAAATGCCGCCTTATCACATGCCACGTACACATTAGAAAAATCAGCGTCATCGGCATACATGTCTTTCACATATTCAAACCCAAGCATTTTAGCACTCATAGAAGTAAGAAGTACATACCTCTGGGATAGAGCATTAGCAACAATCTTCTCCTTACGTTGCTTGTAATGGATGACATAGGGAAAGGTCTCAATGTATTCCATCCATCTAGCATGCCTTTTATTCAACTTACCTTGCCCCTTGAGATGCTTCAATGATTCATGATCGGTGTGGATCACAAATTCCCTTGGCCATAGGTAGTGCTGCCAAGTCTCTAATGCACGAACAAGAGCATAAAGCTCTTTGTCATAAGTAGGATACTTCAGAGATGCCCCACTTAACTTTTCACTGGAAAAGGCTATGGGCCGCCTATCCTGCATCAAAACGGCTCCAATCCCTATTCCTGAGCCATCACATTCAATCCCAAAAGCTTTGTTAAAATCAAGTAATGCTAACACAGGTGCAGAGCACAACCTTTCTTTAATAGTGGCAAAAGCATTCTCTTGATTAGCCCCCCAATGAAACCCAACATTCTTTTTAATTACCTCAGTGAGTGGTGCAGCAATGGTGCTAAAGTCTTTAACAAAACGCTGATAAAAGCTAGCTAAGCCATGAAAGCTTCTTACCTCAATGATGCTTTTTGGCTTTGGCCACTCTTTGATGGCCTTAACTTTCTCTTCATCCACCCCAATACCCTTTGTACTAACAACATAACTAAGAAAAACAACTTTTTCCATGCAAAAGACACATTTCTTGAAATTAGCATATAATTTTTCACATCTCAAATGTTCAATATGTTCATTTAAGTTCTTGTTGTACACTAAGATATCATCAAAGTACCCAATCACAAATTTGCCTATGAATGTACGTATGACATGGTTCATTAATCTCATGAAAGTACTGGGCGCATTTGTAAGTCCAAATGGCATAACCAACCATTCATAAAGCCCACACTTAGTCTTAAAAGCAGTTTTCCATTCGTCACCCTCTTTCATTCTAATTTGATGGTACCCACTTTTAAGATCAATTTTACTGAAAATACATAGGCCATGCAATTCATCAAGCATATCATCCAATCTAGGAATGGGATGGCGATACTCTACCGTGATATTGTTGACCGCCCTACAATCAATGCACATCCTCCACGTCCAATCCTTCTTTGGCACAAGTAGCACTGGTACTGCACCAGGGCTCATGCTCTCCCTCACGTACCCCTTGCTCATCAAATCCTCAACTTGCCTCTGAAACTCCTTTGTCTCATCTGGATTACTCCTATAGGCTGGTCGGTTTGGAATAGCAGCCCCGGGCACAAAATCAATCTGGTGCTCAATCCCTCTAATGGGTGGGAACTCATTTGGCATCTCCTCCGGGAATACATTCTCAAACTCCTGCAACAAAGAAATAGCCAAACTAGGAAGAGACTGGTTAGTTTCATCAAGAGTAACATAAGACTCTTTATAGACAAGAAAAATCATAGGGCGATCTGCGAAGAAAGCCCTCTTAACCTCACTTTCTCTTGCATAGAAACTCACTTTTGCCTTTCCTTTTCTCTCGGTAGACTCTCTTTACTTTTTCCCTCGTGGCTCCACTCTTTTTTCTTTACTCTCAGCCACCTCTCTACTTTCTTTTTCACTCTTTCTTTTTTGCTCAATCTCTTTTTCACTCTTTCTTTTTTGATCACTCTCATTTTCACTCTTTCTCTTTTGATCACTCTCATTTTCACTCTTTCTTTTTCAAGCAACCTCATTTTTCAATTTCAGTTGGTCCTCATAGACCTGGCATGGAGTTAAAGCAGCAAGCTCAATTGTTTGCCCTCCTTTTCAAAGCTGTACATGTTCTTGAACCCATCTTGTGTCACTCTCCTATCATACTGCCACGGCCTCCCCAACAACATTTGGACCGCATGCATAGGCACAACATCACAAAGCACCTCATCCTGATACTTCCCAATAGAAAAAGTAACTAACACTTGTTTATCCACCCTAACCTCTCCACAATCATTCAACCACTGCAATTTGTATGGTCTAGAGTGTTTTAAGGTTGTTAAATTCAATTTCTCAACCAAAGTAGTGCTAGCCACATTAGTACAACTCCCTCCATCAATGATCATACTACATACCTTATTGTTGACATGGCATCTAGTATGGAAAATGTTCTCTCTCTTTTGCTCTGCATCATCCACCTTAATGTGTGCATTAAGAGCACGCCTGGCAACAAGAGACTCACCTGTCACAGGGTATACCACTCCATCATCATCACTAGCATCAACCAACTCGGGCACCTCATCACTATCATCCTCACTCTCAGTCATCACCTCCCCATTGTCACGCATAATCATCACCCTCCTATTTAGACATTGAGAAGCAATGTGCCCTGAATGTACGTATGACATGGTTCATTAATCTCATGAAAGTACTGGGCGCATTTGTAAGTCCAAATGGCATAACCAACCATTCATAAAGCCCATACTTAGTCTTAAAAGCAGTTTTCCATTCATCACCCTCTTTCATTCTAACTTGATGGTACCCATTTTTAAGATCAATTTTATTGAAAATACATGAGCCATGCAATTCATCAAGCATATCATCCAATCTAGGAATGGGATGGCGATACTTTACCGTGATATTGTTGACCGCCCTGCAATCAATGCACATCCTCCACGTCCCATCCTTCTTTGGCACTAGTAGCACTGGTACTGCACAAGGGCTCATGCTCTCCCTCACGTACCCCTTGCTCATCAAATCCTCAACTTCCCTGTGAAACTCCTTTGTCTCCTCTGGATTACTCCTATAGGCTGGTGATTCTCTTGTTACCAGGCGTGCACTCAATACACAAATTAAGATGAATGATACAGAGCACCAAAGTGAGAACATTTTTCATACTAGATGTCCCATCAACAACAAGGTATGTAGTTTGATCATTGATTTGAGGAGCTGTATTAATTTGGCTAGCACTACTTTAGTTGAGAAATTGAATTTACTTACCTTGAAACACCCTAGACCTTACATGTTGCAGTGGTTGAGTGATTATGGGGAGGTTAGGATAAATAAGCAAGTTTTTATTTCTTTTTCAATTATGAAATACCAAGATATAGTCCTTTGTGATGTAGTGCCTATACATGCTGGTCATATTTTGTTGGGAAAGCCATGGCAGTATGATAGAAAGGTCATCTATGATGGGTTAAGGAACATGTACAGTTTTGAAAAGGATGGAAAAACAATCAAACTTGCTCATTTAACTCCAACACAGGTCCATGGGGACCAATTGAAGCTGAAAAGTGAGGTTGCTCAAAAAAGAAAGAGTGAAAATGAGAGTAATAAATTAAGAAGTAAAAGTGAGAGTGATAAAAAAAGAAAAAGTGAAAAGGAAATTGAGCAAAAAAGCAAAAGTGAAAGTGAGAACAAGCTAAAAAGCAAGAGTGAAGGTGAGAGTGAAAGTGAGATTGAGCTGAAAAGTAAGAGTGAAAATGAGATTGAGAAGAAAAGAAATAGTGAGACCGAAATGAAGAAAGAGAGAAAAAAGAAAAAGGTGAGACTAAGACCTCAAGCAAAAGAGCGAATGATTTGAAAAATCAATGTGAGGTAGAGAGTACAAAAAAAGTTGAAGAAAAAGAGTGACCGAAAAAAAGAGAGTGAAAAGAAAAAAAAGTGAAAGGGAAAAAGAGTGTGAAAAAGAAAAAGAGAGTGGAAAGAAAAGAGAGTGTGAAGAAAGTGAGAGAAAAACAAAGAGAAAAGTGAGTTTTTATGCTAATGCGAGTCTCAATCCTAACGAACCTAACGTATGTTTGCCTAGTATTGTTGTCTCTTTGTTGCAGGGATATGAGATCGTGTTTCCTAGTGGTGTATTTAGTGGATTGCCACCTATTAGGGAGATAGAGCACTACATTGATTTTGTGTTAGGTGCAACAATCCCTAACCGACCTTTCTTGGAAAAACAAGAGACCTTGACACACTTAAAGGGACAAGGTAAGTTATTGACTAGAATGCGTGATAAGCGGGAGGATTATATTGAGACTTTTCCTTATGTATTCAAATACACACATGGTATGAAAAGTTTTGTGGTTGATGCTTTAGCAAGAAGGTATGTCCTTGTCTTCATTTTAGATGCAAAATTGTTGAGACTTGAATATGATAAGGAATTACATGCTAATGATGATGACTTTGCTAGTGTGTATGGAACATGTGAGAAATCATCATTTGGTAAGTTCTATAAACTAGATTGGTACTTGTTTAGAAAGAATAGATTTTGTGTGCCTACTAGTTTTTTGCGTAAGTTGCTTGTGTGTGATGGACATGGTGGTTTGTTGGGTAACCTTGGTGTAAGGAAGACTTTTGTTGTGTTGCATGAACGTTTTTGGGAATATCATTTGCCATTCAATGACGTGTTGCATGGACGTTTGTGGGAGTATCATTTGCCTTTCATTGAAGTGTTACATGAACATTTGTGGAAGTATCATTTGTCATTCATTAACTTGTTGTATGAACGTTTGTAGGAATATTGCTTGCCATTCATTGAGTTTTCATATAATTGGAGTGGTCATTTTGGTGTAAAAAAAGCTTTAGGTGTGTTTCAGAAACGTTTGTGGGAGTATCATTTGCCATACATTAACTTGTTGCATGAATGTTTGCGGAAGTATCATTTGCGTTTCATTGAGTTTGCATATAATTGGGGTAGTCATTCTGATATGAACCCGCGGGAATGAATTCCCCTGAACCCACAATCAATTTGAAAACTCCCCAAAGAAAGCCAAAATCAAGTCAACGGATGGAGAACCTAGACCCGATGAGAACTTGTTTCAAGAACCTAGATTATATTAAAATCTAGATCCGTTGAAGAACCCGTCTCAAGAACCCAGATTACAAAGGAGGAATGCCACAAAGGTTGTGATTTACCTTTGATAAGTTCAAGAGTTCAATCAAGAACAAGAGGAGAAAACTCAACTCACAAATAAACTTCAATATTGTCTAACCCTTCAAATGAGGCTACAAATAGTTTTTAAACCCAAACCTAATCAAAACCCTAGCCAAAATAAAGCCCCTTTTACCCGAAATTAACCTTGATGAACAGTACCGGCTACAGTATGCAAGGCTACAGTAACCCCTAAAATAAATTGATGAAACCCTAGTTCCTAAAAAATAAGTTTCCAAATAAGCCATTGGCCAAAATACAAGGCTTTCCCAAAAACATAGTTCATAAGAAATAAGACATGTGAGTCAAGCATCTTCAAGCTCACTTGTTCTAAACTATTAAAATAAATCATTTAACCAAATCGGAAGCCTCCAATAACAATAGGCTGTATCTCTAAGTCATGTCTTCCACAACTTGAATCAAGTGGATCAAAACTGGTTCTTCTTCTTTCAGACCCATCTTGAGTGTTGGGCTCTTGCTGGCTTCATCCTAAGTGGATTGCACTACATTGCTTCCTTGATCTTCTTGGCCCTTGATCTTGTAATTGGCCCATCTGGAACTTGCAAATGATCTTTAAGAGTAGGCCCACCTTGGTTCCTATCATTCCCCCACTCCTCAAAATGATTCGACCTCAAATCTTCACCTACATCAAAAGGAGAAAGATCAGAAACATTGAAAGTTGCAGAAACTTTATACTCACCTGGAAGATCCACTTTATATGCATTGTCATTAATTTTCTCAAGAATTTGGAAAGGTCCATCTCCTCGAGGATGCAACTTAGTCATTCTATGGGCTGGGAATCTTTCTTTGAGCATGTGAACCCAAACCCAATCTCCTGGTTCAAAGATGACGCGCCTTCGTCCTTTATTGGCTTGGGAAGCAACCCTTTCATTCTTTTGGGCAATTTGAAGCTGTACCCTCTCATCAAGTGACTTCACCAACTCCGCCTTCTTTTGTCCATCCAAACTACTCCTGCCATCAACAGGTAAAGGCATCAAATCCAAAGGAGTAAGTGGATTAAATCCATAAACAATTTCAAAAGGAGAGTATGAAGTAGTAGTATGCATCGTCCTATTATATGCAAACTCTATAAATGGCAAACAATCCTCCCAAGTTTTTAAATCCTTATGAACAACAGTGCGTAAGAGGTGAGTTAAAGTCGTATTAACTACTTCAGTCTGACCATCAGTCTGCGGATGACAAGTAGTGGAAAATAAGAGCCTAGTACCCAATTTTCCCCACAACACCTTCCAAAACTAGCTAAGGAATTTAACATCCCTATCAGAAACAATACTCCTAGGTACACCATGGAGTCGCACTATCTCCAGGAAAAACAAGTCAGCTATGTTTGTGGCATCATATGTTTTATGGCATGGAATGAAATGTGCCATCTTACTAAATCTATCCACAACCACAAAAATAGAATCTCTACCCCTTTTGGTCCTAGGCAGCCCCAAAACAAAGTCCATAGATATGTCTACCCATGGCTCACTAGGAACGGGTAACGGTGTATACAAACCATGTGGCAAAACCTTAGATTTGGCCTTTCTACATGTAATGTACCTTCCACAAATACGGTTAACATCTCTCTTCATCTTAGGCCAAAAGAAATGTTCATGCAAAATGTCTAAAGTTTTCTTGACACCAAAGTGTCCCATTAATCCCCCACCATGTGCCTCACGCACCAATAACTCACGCATAGAACAATTTGGTAGACAAAGTTTGCTTTCTTTAAACAAATAACCATCATACTTGTAAAACTTACCAAATGCCGCCTTATCACATGCCACATACACATTAGAAAAATCAGCGTCATCGGCATACATGTCTTTCACATATTCAAACCCAAGCATTTTAGCACTCATAGAAGTAAGAAGTACATACCTCCGGGATAGAGCATCAGCAACAATGTTCTCCTTACGTTGCTTGTAATGGATGACATAGGGAAAGGTCTCAATGTATTCCATCCATCTAGCATGCCTTTTATTCAACTTACCTTGACCCTTGAGATGCTTCAATGATTCATGATCGGTGTGGATCACAAATTCCCTTGGCCATAGGTGGTGCTGCCAAGTCTCTAATACACGAACAAGAGCATAAAGCTCTTTGACATAAGTAGGATACTTCAGAGATGCCCCACTTAACTTTTCACTGGAAAAGGCTATGGGCTGCCTATCCTGCATCAAAACGGCTCCAATCCCTATTCCTGAGCCATCACATTCAATCTCAAAATCTTTGTTAAAATCAGGTAATGCTAACACAGGTGCAGAGCACAACCTTTCTTTAATAGTGGCAAAAGCATTCTCTTGATTAGCCCCCCAATGAAACCCAACATTCTTTTTAATTACCTCAGTGAGTGGTGCAGCAATGGTGCTGAAGTCTTTAACAAAACGCCGATAAAAGCTAGCTAACCCATGAAAGATTCTTACCTCAGTGATGCTTTTTGGCGTTGGCCACTCCTTGATGGCCTTGACTTTCTCTTCATCCACCTCAATACCCTTTGTACTAACAACGTAACCAAGAAAAATAACTTTTTCCATGCAAAAGGCACATTTCTTGAAATTAGCATACAACTTTTCACATCTCAACACATCAAACACATATCTCAAATGCTCAATATGTTCATTTAAGTTCTTGTTGTATACTAAGATATCATCAAAGTACACAACCACAAACTTGCCTATGAATGCACGTAGGACATGGTTCATTAATCTCATGAAAGTACTGGGCGCATTTGTAAGTCCAAATGGCATAACCAACCATTCATAAAGCCCATACTTAGTCTTAAAAGCAGTTTTCCATTCATCACCCTCTTTCATTCTAATTTGATGGTACCTACTTTTAAGATCAATTTTATTGAAAATACATGAGCCATGCAATTCATCAAGCATATCATCCAATCTAGGAATGGGATGGCGATACTTTACCGTGATATTGTTGACCGCCCTGCAATCAATGCACATCCTCCACGTCCCATCCTTCTTTGGCACTAGTAGGACTGGTATTGCACAAGGGCTCATGCTCTCCCTCACGTACCCCTTGCTCATCAAATCCTCAACTTGCCTCTGAAGCTCCTTTGTCTCCTCTGGATTACTCCTATAGGCTGGTCGGTTTGGAATAGCAGCCCCGGGCACAAAATCAATCTGGTGCTCAATCCCTCGAATGGGTGGCAACTCATTTGGCATCTCCTCCCGGAATACATCCTCAAACTCCTGCAACAAAGAAACAGCCAAACTAGGAAGAGACTGATTAGTTTCATCAAGAGTAAGATAAGACTCTTTATAGACAAGAAAAATCATAGGGCGATCTGCGAAGAAAGCCCTCTTAACCTCACTCTCTCTTGCATAGAAACTCACTTTTGCCTTTCCTTTTCTCTCGGCAGACTCTCTTTCTTTTTTCTCTCGTGGCTCCACTCTTTTTTCTTTACTCTCAGCCACCTCTCTACTTTCTTTTTCACTCTTTCTTTTATGCTCATTTTCACTCTCACTCTTTCTTTTTTGCTCAATCTCCTTTTCACTCATTCTTTTATGCTCATTTTCACTCTCACTCTTTCTTTTTTGCTCAATCTCTTTTTCACTCTTTCTTTTTTGATCACTCTCATTTTCACTCTTTCTCTTTTGATCACTCTCATTTTCACTCTTTCTTTTTTGAGCAACCTCACTTTTCAATTTCAGTTGGTCCTCATTAACCTGGCTTGGAGTTAAAGGAGCAAGCTTAATTGTTTTGCCCTCCTTTTCAAAGCTGTACATGTTCTTGAACCCATCATGTGTCACTCTCCTATCATACTGCCATGGCCTCTCCAACAAAATACGGCCTGCATGCATAGGCACAACATCACAAAGCACCTCATCCTGATACTTCCCAATAGAAAAAGTAACTAACACTTGTTTATCCACCCTAACCTCTCCACAATCATTCAATCACTACAATTTGTATGGTCTAGAATTTTTTAAGGGTGGTAAATTCAATTTCTCAACCAAAGTAATGCTAGCCACATTAGTACAACTCCCTTCATCAATGATCATACGACATACCTTATTGTTGACATGGCTTCTAGTATGGAAAATATTTTCTCTCTGTTGCTCTGCATCATCCACCTTAATGTGTGCATTGAGAGCACGCCTGGCAACAAGAGACTCACCTGTCACAGGGTATACCACTCCATCATCATCACTAGCATCAACCAACTCGGGCTCCTCATCACTATCATTCTCACTCTCAGTCATCGCCCTCCTATTTGGACATTGAGAAGCAATGTGCCCTGAACCCAAAGACTTAAAACATTTGATATCTCTATTCCGTGAAGGTTGGAATTCTACCTTGGGTTTGTTGCTAGTTCCCTCATCTTTTCCCTTAGGTGGTTCGGTCTTTCTCGTTGATTCAGTTGGATCATTCCTATCCCATTTTGAGTTCCAAGTAGTGCTAGAAACCGAAGTGTACCTTGCTGTCCCTTTTCCCTTTAATTGCCTCTCCACCTTCATAGCCATGTGCACCATGTCCTCTATCTCCACATAATGCTGCAATTCAATTACATTGGCTATGTCCCTATTCAAACCACTCAAAAATCAAGCCATGATGGCCTCTCGGTCCTCCTCTACATTAGCCCGAATCATCGCCACCTCCATCTCCTTATGGTAATCGTCCACATTCCTAGAGCCTTGTGTAAGATTTTGTAATATCTGGTAAAGGTCTCTATAGTAATGGCTAGGAACAAATCTTCGCCTCATGAGAGTTTTCAACTCTCCCCATGTCTCTATAGGCCTCTCATAATTCCTCCTCCTATTGGTCACTAATTGACCCCACCAAATAATAGCATAATCAGTGAATTCAATTACTGCCAACTTCACTTTCTTCTCCTCAGAGTAATTATGGCAATCAAACACCAACTCTATTTTTTTCTCCCACTCTAGATAAACCTCAGGGTTAGTTCTACCTTGGAAAGGTGATATTTTCATTTTGATGCTACCAAGGTCTCTATCTAGACCATCCCGACCCCTTAGGTTCCCCTCAAATCCTCTTTCATGCCTAACTCTTCTATTTCTACCCGACCCAACATCAGATGCTAAGTCTTCCTCATCCTCACCATCTCCTTCATTCTCATACTGATTTTCAACTCTATGCTCATGTCGCCTCCTGTCCCTCCCACCTTGTAGATTTCTAATCGCTGCTTCTTGATGATCCATCCTATCCCTCACTTCACCCAACACCAAGTTCAACCGCTCAAACTGTTGTTGCATGGCTTGCAACACAAAGGATGAGTTATCTGCTCTCCCCCTTGGTAATGCACTACTCCGATGAGACATTATCAGGTGCTACACAAAAGAATGTTAGTAGCAAAAAAAGTAAACCTCACACACTCTTTTACGTGTTTACACTCGAAAATAATGTCATTCCACTCGTGTTTCACTCTTAATTGGCTTTTTACCTCAAGAGTTTTCCCACTCAAGTTCTTTAAGAACTAATTGACTCAATCAAGACAAAGCAACCTTGTTTTATCACAACTAGTAATTAGGTTCAAGAAAGAAGAACAAGAGAAACACGGAAGGAATAAAAAAAAAATATGGCATGTGAATCAAGGAAATTATATGAATGAAACAGTAACTATAAGACAAGATACCAACTAGAATCACCCCCTTTGATGATATGGCTCAAGAAAAAAATCTCAAATTTTTTCTTTTTCACTATTTTTTTTTTCTTTTCTTTTCCTTTCTTTTCTTTTCTTTTTTTTTTCTTTTCATTTCTTTTCCTTTCACTAACTGATTTGATCACAATCAAGAATAAGCAGTTGAGAAAACCCTAACAATAACTCAAAAACCTTAGGGCAAGTGATATACGACAGCCCCTAGAATAAGAGATTTCAGCCAACACAAACCCTAGAACAATGAATTTCAGCAACCCTAACAACAGTGAAGAAATCTGCTAGCCACCACAATTTTGTTTTTTTGTTTTTTTTTTTGTAATCAATCCTAGAACAATGAAGCCCTAGAATCAAATATGCAGGAAATAAAAGATAGAATCAGACCTGATTGGAAACCTTGCTCTAATACCAAATGATATGAACCCGCGGGAATGAATTCCCCTGAACCCACAATCAATTTGAAAACTCCCCAAGAAAGCCAAAATCAAGTCAACGGATGGAGAACCTAGACCCGATGAGAACTTGTTTCAAGAACCTAGATTATATTAAAATCTAGACCCGTTGAAGAACCCGTCTCAAGAACCCAGATTACAAAGGAGGAACGCCACAAAGGTTGTGATTCACATTTGATAAGTTCAAGAGTTCAATCAAGAACAAGAGGAGAAAACTCAACTCACAAATAAAATTCAATATTGTCTAACCCTTCAAATGAGGCTACAAAGAGTTTTTAAACCCAAACCTAATCAAAACTCTAGCCAAAATAAAGCCCTTTTTACCCAAAATTACCCTTGATGAACAGTACCGGCTACAGTACGCGAGGCTACAGTAACCCCTAAAATAAATTGATGAAACCCTAGTTCCTAAAAAATAAGTTTCCAAATAAGCCATTGGCCAAAATACAAGGCCTTCCCAAAAACATAGTTCATAAGAAATAAGACATGTGAGCCAAGCATCTTCAAGCCCACTTATTCTAAGCTAATAAAATAAATCATTTAACCAAATTCGAAGTCTCCAGTAACAATAGGCTGTATCTCTAAGTCATGTCTTCCACAGCTTGAATCAAGTGGATCAAAACTGGTTCTTCTTCTTTCAGACCCACCTTGAGTGTTGGGCTCTTGCTGGCTTCATCCCAAGTGGATTGCACCAATCCTTGCATTGCTTCCTTGATCTTCTTGGCCCTTGATCTTGTAATTGGCGCATCTGGAGCTTGCAAAGGATCTTTAAAAGTAGGCCCACCTTGGTTCCTATCACATTCTGGTGTCAAGAAAACTTTAGACACTTTGCATGAACATTTATGTTGGTCTAAAATGAAGAAATATGTTAATCGCATTTGTGGCACGTGCAATACATGCAGAAAGACCAAATTTAAGCTTTTGCCACATGGGTTGTATACACCCTAACCTGTTCCTAGTGAGTCATGGGTAGACATATCTATGAACTTTGTTTTGGGGCTGCCTAGGTGTAACGCCCGTCCTTGTGGTGGGACTTTTTCTAAAATATTTTTATAAAAAGGACGACGGAAATTACCGTCCTGTTTAAAACTTTTCACTTGCATCCTCAGGGTGCGAGATTCCACATTTATAAATAAAATGTGCTTTGATAATTAAAGAGGGTTACAGCGGAAAACATGAATCTTATAAGAAAAAGGCCTCTCGTACGTTTAAAACTCGTGCCTAAACTTCCGAGCTCTTCCCCATGGGCCGTGTCCATCCCGATCGTGCAGTTCCTGTGGGGGAAGGACATGCATAAAAACTAAAATGAGTCGAAGACTCGTAAGCATTACTTCATACGGTTAAAATATAACAACATAGGTTTTCATTCATGCATTCATCATTCGTACATACTATTACGTGCGTGCCTACGTGTCTCATGTGCGTTCGTTTGAAAACGTCACTGGACGGGGCTTTTCTTTTGAAAGGCTTTTCTTTATTTAAAACGTGTCCCTCGTCAGTGCCTTCATTTCTTCAGGAGCCGCTGTACGGGGTTTTACTTTAAAAAGGCTTTCTCGTCGTAAAACGTTTCCCCCTGTCAGTGCCTTCATTTCTTAAAGAGCCCGTGCTCTTGTGCTCTTGTGCATACATGTGCATTCGTGCGTTCGTGCGTGCGTGCGTACATCCATTCTTTCTTATCGCTTTCATAGGCCAGTACAGACAATTACGCCCCGTGTGTTTGGGGTTAGCGGTCTTCCTTTGGACCCGGATTCCGCCCGTGGCCACGGGTCGAGAACCCCTTTTCGTAGGGGCAGCACTAGGTGCACTTCCAACACTACTTACCCGGCATTGCAATCTGCCCATTCATCGGTACCCTTTCATTCATGTCATGTGGCCATTACGTGTCTTCATACATTCATGCTTTCATTTCTTTCTTTCTTTCTTTTCATTCATTCGTTCATGTCAGCTCGAATGAGCTGAAGCTTTCATTCAGTTCGTTCTTTCATTTAACAGTCCTTTCTTTTTATGAGAAAACATTTCTTTTCGTGAGAAAATATCGTTTGGGGCGTAAGCCCGAAAATGGTCTTTTCGTTTTTCAATTTCATTTCAGCTCTATCCTCTCTTTAACAGTTCGTTCATGGAAAACTTCGTTTAAGAACATACATGGGCTTAAGCGTCAGCTTCCGTGGCATCCTATAAGCGTCACCTTGAACGTCGTCAATGATGGCATCTACGAGCGTCACCTCGTGGAGCATATGAGAGCGTCGGTTCGTAGGATTCACAAAAGCATCCGCTCTTATGCTTTTCATGCATCTTCATCAATTTATGGATTTTTCTTAGAAAATACATACAATAGATACATCATATAGTCATCCATTCACATGCGTACAATTAATACTTTGGGTGCGTAAACAGGGGCTGCCAAGGAGGGGCCGTACATACTTATACTTTTGAACATTTAGCATTTTCTTTCTTAAAACGTCTTTAGTCTTTTCGTGAGCATCTTAAAGGAAAAGCGTTTCTTGTATCTTTGAGAACTCTAGAAGAGTATGAACGTAACACTTACCTGGACTCCATGCTACTTGCATGTCCTTCAGTACATTCACGTGCTTGTCAGATGGCAACTTACATGCATACACATAGCCTTAGCATCATTCTCTATCTAATGCATAAGTAACTTAAACTATAAATAGAACTACGCTATATTTAGAACACTCTTCTTCTATCCCGTGCACTTACGTGCCCTTCACTATGTTAAACCCTTCGAGGACCACTTACGGTCACCACAACTTCTAACTCAAAGTCTTGTCTCAAGTGCTCATCCACTAAAGTGAACCCCTTATTCACCTTAGGATTAAAACACTAGGACATTTGTCTTACTCTTCTTACAACCACATTCGACGCATGATTCCGACCGATGGAATCACACATCTCAATCCTAACGATGCATCCGTCACTACCTTCATGCATCTTGGCCCACACTAAATCCTCATTCCCATCCATACAAGACACATGGCTCTAAGCCAACTCTAAGGCTTAAGCACCGTGCAACTATGCTCATGACAGATTGCCCATTACATATGGTGAATCCGTCCGGCACGTGTCTCTCACCATGTTACACAGGTACCTAACCCTTTTATCACCTAAGATCAACGTATATAACACGTTGATCACCTGCTCGTAGGGACAAGGGCCATACTTCGATACCAATCTTCTCTTCACCCGGCAAGCATGACTCTTCACGCTACCCGTCCCTTTTGACAGTTCATCCCAACACTTAACACGACAAGACTCCATTCATAACTATGTTTCATGTCACGTTATATAGCCCGAGATTGCTCCAGTGCTACACTGTGACCTTGTCGTGTTACCTAGCATTCTACTACATCACTTCTGACTCATCACGAGTACGGTTCCTCACGTACTCCCGTCACATCGTGACATCTCGTCACGTTCCCGTTATGCCATTTCTACACTTTAACACTTCACCCATCATAAGCATGACTTCCAATAACCACGTCACTTCGTGACGTTGCCCAGTCATGCTTCCGCTGCGTACTCTTACACTTATTCCACTACTTCACCCATCACAAGCACGACTGTCAGTAGTCAATGTCACTTCGTGACATTCCTCAGTCATGCTTCAGCTGTGCACTCTTATACTTGCTCTGATACTTCACGCATACTTTTAGCCATAAGTCCATCGCAGTGACACTTGTCACCTCAGACTACAGGCTAAGCCATAACTACTTTGGGACACTGTTCCACAGTTCCCAACACTATCCATCACGTTCCACGCCCATCAATCACATAACCATCCTTATCTCTACGACATGCCACACGGAGTGTCACTGTTACATGGAGTACACTCCATGTATACTCCCTTCATACACACCACATCACCATTATGGCATACCTGCCATATGGTACATCACTCCATCACATGGAGTACGTTCCACTCGTACTCCCTTTACATATGCTCCATCACCACTATGGCCTACACGCCATATGGTGCATCACCCATCATATGGAGTACATTCCACACGTACTCCATCCATACACACCATATCACCATTATGGCATGCCCGCCATATGGTACATCACCATATCATAGGGAGTACACTCCTCGTATACTCCCTTCATACATACTACGACACATCACCACTATGGCATACTCGCAATATGGTACGTCGCTCCGCTACATAGAATACACTCTGCATATACTCCATGCATGTTACGCCACATCACTACTATGGCATACACGCCATATGGTGCATCTCACCATCTCATGGAGTACATCCCACATGTACTCCCCACATATACAACACGCCACATCACCATTATGGCATACACGCCATATGGTGCATTGTCCACCACATTGAGTACATTCCACATGTACTCCTCTTACACGCACTACGCCACTGAGTACACTCCACTTGTACTCATCCCGTTCCACAATACGCCAGGAGGGTATATTTTACATATACTCTCTTTGTCTCACATTACGCCACACATAAAGTACACTCAGCGTGTACTATTCCCATTCCACGTGCCACATCACCATTATGGCACATCCGCCACATGGTACATTACTCCACCACATAGAGTACACTCCACATGTACTCCTCACATATACTATACCCCACACAGAGTACACCCATCGTATACTCCCTTCATACACATCACAGCATGTCACCATTATGGCGTACCCGATGCATCTCACCATCACATGGAGTACATTCCATTTGTACTCCCTACATATACAACACGCCACATGCACACAGAGTACACTCAGTGTGCATTGTATCCATTCCATATATACCGTGCCACCATTACAGCACATATTCCCCAATCACACTACATGGCACAGTCCACAACACTTCCCATCTACACCCAACACATCACAGTACACTACAAGGCACAATGCACCTCCATACAACACAGATAAGCCCAACACTTCACTACACCGAATGCCCAACACTTCATCACAATGCCACAACTTCACAAATACTAATAGCACAGTCCACAACCCAGTCAACTAATCAATATCTAACATAATTAACAAGGGATAGAGGGTTATACCATCGACGGGATAACCCATGCGTTGCTCGTTGACCGTCATAGCCGATGATGTCGGAATAGTCGTACGTGGCGGCTAACTCATGTACGGTGACTGTTTAGGTGTTTGGATAGCTAGGTGTGGTCTTGGAAAGGCTCGTGATGGCCTTGTGATGATGGCAAGGGGCATAACATGGCGGATCTAGCCATGTACAGTGGCGGTCAATCACGCACAGTGACTGTCCATCACGTTCAGTGGTTACCCACCACATAAAGTGATGGTTTGGGCCTAGAGCTTAGCTAAGGGAGGTGCGGTGAATCTCGTGGTGGCGTTGAGGTGGCGCCACGGTGGCGGATCTGGCCATACCGTGGAGGAGAAGCCGTGGGAGAGTGAGAGAGAGAGTGTGCTCTCGTGGGTGGCAGATCGGGGCCAATGGAGGTCGGGTTGGCTTGGTGGCGGCTTGAGGAGGCTGGACATGGCGGTCATTAGCCATGGGTGGCGGTGCATGATGGTGCACAGCGTGCAACCCGTGCTTGAGAGGGGGAGAAGCCGTGAGGTAGAGGAGGGGTTTCTGGACATGGTTCACATGGAGGAGCTCGGGGAGGAGTCATGGTGTTGCTAGGTGGCTGTGGGTGCTGCGCACGGCGACGCTAGGGGCCGCGCACGGTGAAGCCGTGCGTGGGTCTCCTTGCGCGTGCGTGTGTGCGACGGAGGGGAGGTGGCTGCATAATAGAGGCCAAGCTCACTGGGGAGTGGTGGCCGGTGGTAGAGGAAGCTGTCGAGGGAGTGGTGGTGTTGGAGGGCGGCGCTACGCGCACTAAGCCCATACGGGCTGTGCAGTCCCGAAATGGAGAAAGGGAGAGCGTGAGGGGGAGAGTTCGGCATAGATGGAATTGCCGGAGGGAGAGCAAGCCATTGGTGCTGGCGGTGAGGAAGGGCGACGCACAGCGGCGCCGGGCTGAGGCCTTAAGCCGTTCGGCGTGGGGTGGGTCTGCGTACAGCGTACGCCCAAGGAGAGAGGGAGGATAGAGAGGGTTATGGGGAAATGAGAGGGAAAAGAGAGGGGGTCTGGGTATTTAACCCAGTCCTTTCGTCTGGGGATCTACATAACGATCTAATGACGAAGAATTAAAACACTGATTTGAAGATGCGTAAAACATTAACTTAATTAAAAGCACTTAGAGGAATTAAGGTAAATATTATTTTAAACTAACTTTAGTTTATAAAATAATATTCTTCATCATTAATAGAATGATGAAGTCTCACTTAACATATTTAAAAGGGTTAAACCATTTAATTAATAAAAGTTCTCAACATAATTTAAATCTCATAATATCTTAAATAATTGAAATCATTTTAATAATAAGATTAAAATGATTTTCGGCAATTATAATATTTTTGGAGCTCTTCAATAATATTATGATTGTCGTATTTAAGATCAAATATTAATTCAACAATGATGGAAATACTCCTTATAAATATTTCCAGCATATTTAAAACACTGGGCGTGCCCTAGAAGTCACACGATATCTTTCAAGACACGCTACCATGGTTCGGCATGCATGACGCGGCTCGCAGTTGCTAGTGAGAAAGGCAGATGATCACATAATCTCTGCCTTCAGGATTTGCTTACGTCATCAAGACGAAACATACGTCAGAAGGAGAGAAGCGTACGTAAGAAGAAGGAGCTGGGTATTACACTAGGAAAGAAAGGAGTAGAGATTCTATTTTTGTGGTTATGGATGGATTTATAGAGCTTGCATATAATAGGACCATGCATACTACCACTTTATATTCTCCTTTTGAAATTGTTTATAGACTTAATCCATTTACTCATTTAGATTTAATGCCTTTACCTGTTGACGACAGGAGTAGCTTGGATGGATTTTTTCAAATTATTGAACAAATTAATGATAATCTATATGAAATTAATGATAATGTTACTAACATTTTTCCATTTGATCTAGGTGGAGATTTGAGGTCGAATCCTTTTGAGGAGTGGGGGAATGATGGGAACCAAGATGGGACTAGTCTTAAAGATAGGTTGCAAGTTCCAAATGAGTCAATTACAAGTTCAAGGGCTTAAAGGATGAAGATTCAGTTTTGATTCATTTGATAAGCTATGGAAAGGGCAACAACATGACTTAAAGGCTTTGGGCACTTGAAGGCTTTCAATTTATTTAATTCATTTAAATGACTTATTTATTAGTTTAGAATAATTGGGATTATTATGGGAAGGATTTAAGGGGGCCAATGCAAGGGCATGTTGGAAAAGTTATTATTTTATTGAACTAGGGTTTCAAGAGGTACTGTAGCGACACTGTAGCCGTGACACTGTTCATCCAGGGGCATTTTGGGTAAAATGGACTTTATTTTAGCTAGGGTTTTAATTAGGTTTTGGTTAAAATACTCTTTGTAGCCTCATTTTCAGAAGTTTATGAAATTTGATGAATTTTTTCATTGTGAGTTGAGTTTATCTCCTCTTATTCTTAATTGAACTTTTGAACTTATCAAAGGTAAATCACAACCTTTGTGGCGTTCCTCCTTTGTAATCTGGGTTCTTGAGACGGGTTCTTCAACGGGTCTAGATTTTGATATAATCTAGGTTCTTGAAACGAGTTCTCTTCGGGTCTAGGTTCTCCATCTATTGACTTGATTTTGGCTTTCTTGGGGAGTTTTCAAATTGAATGTGGGTTCAAGGGATTCCATTCTCGCGGGTTCATATCACATCTCCTTATGGTAATCCTCCACACAACTAGACCCTGTGTAAGATTTTGTAATTTCTAGTAAAGGTCTCTGTAGTAATGGGTAGGAACAAATCTCCGCCTCATGAGAGTTTTCAACTCTCCCCATGCCTATATAGGCCTCTCATAATTCATTCTCCTATTGGTCACTAATTGATCCCACCAAATAATAGCATAATCAGTTAACTCAATTACCGCCAACTTCACTTTCTTCTCCTTAGAGTAATTATGGCAATCAAACACGAACTCAATTTTTTTCTCCCACTCTAGATAAACCTCAGGGTCAGTTCTACCTTGGAAAGATGGTATTTTCATTTTGATGCTAACAAGGTCTCTATCTACACCATCCCGACCCCTTAGATTCCCCTCAAGTCCTCTTTCATGCCTAACTCTTCTATTTCTACCCAACCCAACAATGTCAGATGCTAAGTCTTCCTCATCCTCACCATCTCCTTCATTCTCATATTGATTTTCAACTCTATGCTCACATCGCCTCCTATCCCTCCCACCTTGTAGATTTCTAATCGCTGCTTCTTGATGATCCATCCTATCCCTCACTTCACCCAACACCAAGTTCAACCGCTCAAACTGTGGTGCATGACTTGCAACACAAAGGATGAGTTATCTGCTCTCCCCCTTGGTGATGCGCTACTCTGATGAGACATTATCAGGTGCTACACAAAAGAACGTTAGCGGCAAAAAAAAGTAAACCTCACACACTCCCTTATGTGTTTACACTCGAATAATGACACTCCACTCGTGTTTCACTCTTAATTGGCTTTTTTCCGATAATAGCCTCACACTCTCTTGCCTTTTACCTCAACAGTTTTCCCACTCAAGTTCTTTAAGAACTAATTGACTCAATCAAGACAAAGCAACCTTGTTTTATCCCAACTAGTAATTAGGTCCAAGAAATAAGAACAAGAGAAACACGGAAGGAATGAAAAAAAAAAAGGTATGTGAATCAAGGAAATTATACGAATGAAACAGTAACTATAAGAGAAGATACCAACTAGAATAATGTATGCACCCCCTTTGATGATAAGGCTCAAGAAAAAATCTCGAATTTTTTTTTTCTTTTTTTCACGATTTTTTTTTTTTTTTTTTTTTCTCTTCTTTTCTTTACACCAATTGATTTGATCACAATCAAGAATAAGTAGTTGAGAAATCCCCAACAATAACTCAAAAACCCTAGGGCAATTGATATACGGCAGCCCCTAGAACAAGAGATTTCAGCCAACACAAACCCTAGAACAATGAATTTCAGCAACCCTAACAATAGTGAAGAAATCTGCCAGCCACCACTATTTTTTTTTTGTGTAATCAATCCTAGAACAATTGAGCCCTAGAATTAAATATGTAAGAAATAAAAGATAGAATCAAACCTGATTGGAAACCTTGCTCTGATACCAAATGATATGAACCCGTGGGAAAGAATTCCCTTGAACCCACAATCAATTTGAAAACTCCCCAGGAAAGTCAAAATCATGTCAACAGATGGAGAACCTAGACCCGATGAGAACTTGTTTCAAGAACCTAGATTATATTAAAATCTAGACCCGTTGAAGAACCCGTCTCAAGAACCCAGATTACAAAGGAGGAACGCCACAAAAGTTGTGATTAACCTTTGATAAGTTCAAGAGTTCAATCAAGAACAAGAGGAGAAACTCAACTCACAAATAAAATTCAATATTGTCTAACCCTTCAAATGAGGATACAAAGAGTTTTTAAACCCAAATCTAATGAAAATCCTAGCCAAAATAAAACCCATTTTACCCAAAATGACCCTTGATGAACAGTACCAGCTACAGTAACCCCTACAATAAATTGATGAAACCCTAGTTCCTAAAAAGTAACTTTCCAAATAAGCCATTGGCCAAAATACAAGGCCTTCCCAAAAAACTTAGTTCATAAGAAATAAGACATGTGGGCCAAACTTCTTCAAGCCAACTTATTCTAAACTAATAGAATAAATCATTTAACCAAATTGGAAGCCTCCAATAACAATAGACCATATCTCTAAGTCATGTCTTCCACAGCTTGAATCAAGTGGATCAAAACTGGTTCTTCTTCTTTCAGACCCATCTTGAGTGTTGGGCTCTTGCTGGCTTCATCCCAAGTTGATTGCACCAATCCTTGCATTGCTTCCTTGATCTTATTGGCCCTTGATCTTGTAATTAGCCCATCTGAAACTTACAAAGGATCTTTAAGAGTAGGCCCACCTTGGTTCCTATCAATGCAGCTAGGAAGAGAGGCGAGGCGATGACTGGTAAGGCAGAGAGTGAGGCAGAGAGGCGAGGAAGAAAGGCAAGAGTCCTAGACAAAGACGAGAGGCATAGACGAGAGCGGGGCAGACAAGCAAGACAGAGAGGCGAGAGTTCGAGACAGAGAGGAGAGGCAGAGACGAGAGTAGAGCAGAGAGGCAAGGCAGAGAGTGAGGCAGTCTGTAGAGAGGCGATGAGGTTTGTGAGATCTTCACCAGCTAGGCTTGAGAAGTTCAACGTATGAAATGTCTTTGAAGCTATATTCCTTTAAAATTAAACGTCTAATGATGTATTCGTACAAGGTCGAATGTCGATCCATTGACCAAGTAGGCAAACTAGTAATGTAATCCCCAAATACGGAGAACGACGGGCCAAACAATGGGGGGAGGGTAGACTAGTCCGGCTTTAACCTTTAAAGAGTCTCGTTTTCAGCAAATAATTAAAATAGATAGATTTATAAAAGGAATAAAAACAGATGTTGAACATGATAAACGTAGAATTAACTCATAATATTATAAGATTTCTACCTTTGAACAATGGAGTGTATATAAAATATAGAAAAATGATAGTTGCAGTCGTGGAATATACAAGCGCAGCGCAATCCTTTTGAATAAAGTAAAAAAATACGAGATCTACAATATAAAATAATTAATTGTTTAATAGTAAACCTCCATCTTTTTTAAAAAGATTATACGGCGCTTCCTACCGCTAGAATAAAAAATAAATAAAAAATACTGCCAACTGCTCCCACTATTAATTTGCTACATTAGCCCTCGGCAAATCTTTGTGTTTGCCAGTTCATGATCCATGGCATATATAATATATGAGTAGTGCTACCGAGCAGCCACTGTAGCAGTGCACACATTGCACACACTACGTGGCTGCTTCTCATTCTGTTGTTTGTTTTTTGGTGCAAAATGCACCAGTCTCTCTCTCTCCTTGACTCTCTCTCTCATCAGATCTCTCTCATCCCTCATCGACTCTCTATCATCTCACTCTCTCTCTCATCTCCGCTCTCTCTCTCATCTCAGTCTCTCTCTCATCTCCACTCTTTCTCATTGTCTCTCTCTAATTTTGAATTTAAGAGATGTGTGGTTTAGATGATCCCACGTAGGGTGTGCAAAAATAGCTGCTACCAACAGTGGTTGCTCCCAATATTTTTCCTATTACTAATCATATGAGCGGTTATAACTTTCTGATGAAGAAATAGTGCCCAGTTATAGATATTAGTTTAGTTTGATGTGAAGTCTCATTTTTTTTTCATGGAAAATAGACTGTATTCATTCATGAAAGTTAAGTTACAACTGTCACTAATACATATAGGGAAAAATCTGGATTACAAGCTAACTATTGATGGTTGAGGCTCTAGCAGTACATAAATTCATTTGTGACTAGTATGGTCTTAACTTCTAGAACCCTCTACAAACAAACCGTCTGAGAGGCCACACTCTACCTAAAACAGAGATTTCAAACCTCACCCTCCTGAGGAGGAGAAGATTTTCACACTATGGTCAAAATATCCAAGAGATTATTTCTTTTCTATTATTAACCTAAAACAAAGGAACTAACAGAAAACGTAAATGATAGATGAGAAAATAACAAAATACAGCTTGGAAAGTTGTAGATCTGCATTTTCAACCTTAGAGGAAATAAAAAAAGCAAACACAGGGACTGTGGTGGCGTGTGAGGGACATGTGCCACCCTTGAAGTACAACGGACAGTTGAGTCTAAAGAAACTGATGGCCCTGGTCCCAAAAATGTCATGCGTGGTGGCAGTAGAGCTCCCATTGCGGTGGCGCATGGAGGTTGCGCACACACTTTGGACCATGCACTTGGCTCACGCGTTGCTCCGTTTGACGAGATTCTTTACCCGTCTGAAGGATCGGCACTTTGCGAATCTTGCGGTGGGACGCATGGTGGTCGTCGGGCTGATCTGGAGAACAATATATCAGCATTTCGTCCTATTTTAAAAGAAAAACGGACAAAGAAAAAAAAAGACCAGAGAAAAGGAAGAGAGCGAGAGGTGCTTGGACGCGAGCCAAGTCTGAATAAAGGGAGACAGCCAGAGGTGTCTAGGACGCCAACCAAGTCTACTTGACAAAGTTGTCCGACATGAGGTCTCATTGATTGCCCTTGTTTGACGGGACAAGATTTGCAACGCCCCGTCCCCGAGGGTTCGGAGAGTTAGCTCATAAAACCTGATAATCAACTCTAACAAGGCTAGAGTACTTCCAAATTCAAGAATATATATTTTCCCAAACCTCAAATCAAACGTAAATATTTCAATTAAATAAACCATATAAACTCATTTATCCAATATTCAATCCAACAACCCAAATAAAATCAACTCTTCTTCATGTCTCAAATAACAACTAGAAATAATATAACATTAACATAAGTCTCCATAAACCGTCTAAATCCATTGAAGCAAACTTAAGAAAAATAATTAACCTCCAACACCAACACTAATATCATGAGATACCCAATAACAAATCACTGCTAATCTTCTCCATAGACTCTAATACTGATCCTCAGCTGAACCATCGATGTCATCTGAAATATTATGAAGATTAACGGGGTGAGTTATCAACAACTCAGCAAGCAGAGAGCATATACTAGCATGTAAACATGAGCATTTATAACATTTGATAAGCAGAACAAAACATTTACTTTCAGAATGCAAAAACGAAACTTTGTACAAAAGCATTAGAGCAAAGTTTCCAAAAAAACAAACTTATTCCAAAAAGAAAATCCGTTGGCATTTCGAAACTGAAACATTATAATCATATCATCGTTTAGTATCACATGGGACAATACCGTGCTTAACCCCCGTGGTTGGGTTATAAACCACCATTATACCCGTGGCTGGGTCATTTTCCATGTTTCACCCCCGTGGTAGGGTTATAAACCACCATTATACCCGTGGCTGGGCCATTTTCCATGTTCCACCCCCGTGGTAGGGTTATAAACCACCATTATACCCGTGGTTGGGCCGTATACCATGTTTCACCCCCGTAGTAGGGTTATAAACCACCATTATACCCGTGGCTGGGCCTTAACAGAAACAGAACAGATTTCATCGAAAATCCGATTACAATCATATACAGAATCAAAATTTCATGCCAAGGTTCTCAGTTGATACATCATTTCAAAACAAAATACTGAAAAGCTTCAGATCATTTCACATGTTCGAGATAAACATAAACAAAATATTCTCATTTGTTCATAACAAAACTTCTAGATTTTCATATTCGCTCTTTTACATAGTTCGAAAATAAAGTGCACAAAACTAGCTCATGTCTGCACCAGTCATGACAGAAAAACACTTTCTCTTATATAGAATTAATGCATATGCAGAATAAACATCTGAGGTTGTTTTCAGATCATCTCTTTCAAAAAGAAAATAAACACATTTATTCTCAAAGTCAACCTCCTTTTATTTATTTTATGCAAAACTAGTATATGAACCCCGCTTACCTGACTTCTTCGTATTATCAACACCTTGAGCCGGAACTCTAATAGTAACACCACCTAAACAAAAAGAACATATATCCAACATTTAATAACCAATCTAGTAGGCTGCTATTTATTGAGTAATAAATCAAAATAGTCCATTCACAGCTCCATAACTATCTAACAATTAAACCCGAACAACTCTCTCTTCAAATCATTCGCATTTAAAACCCAAAACAGCCACCACTTTCTATTAACACCAACCAACTATAATTATTCCAAAACCAACCACATCAACTCCAATAATTAAAACATAATCCAACCCAAACTTCACTTCCAACCTTCGAATAAAACAATTTCAGTGCACACATCAATACTCTAATCATTCAACAATTCAAAACTTGCACAAAAGTTCAATACAACTAGTTCCAAAACACCCATCATTTTACACCAAAAAGTCTCAAATAATACTTCAAAAACCGACTCACAAAACACCCAAAATTATACTCCTCAACATCCATAATTCCAACACACTCCACTGCTTCAACAATTAAAACATCAACTCAAAAATAAATGTCAAAAATTCTTCTACTGAAAATGCTAATGGTCTGCGCATAGAAGAAATACTGTCTAAGTGTGATGCACGGCCAACCAAGCAGTGTGTGTGTGTGCGATAGACAAACCGAAGGGAAGGAAGGATTAGTTACCAAAAATAAATTCAAAATCAGAGGCAACCACGGCGCCCAGACTTGATGCCCTCTATGACGCCCCCAAATTCCGCTTGGGATCGGACGGACATTTGAAGTGTCGAGACATGCAACACAAGGTTACCTGCCCCCGTTCATGACATATAAGATGCAATATTCGCAGCGGGTAATTTTTTTCTTTAGCAATACTATGCACCAAACTAAAATATCCCAAATACTTAAAACATACTCCATACTTAACGACATACTAAACAACTAAGATCACAATAATAGTCCATAAGGTTGTGATCAAAAGAGTGCTGGAGATTGAACTCCACAAATACAAGTAGTAATCTGAGGTAACTATTGTAATACCATCTACGTCGCACCGTCGCTTAGTCGGCCGTTTCCAGTTGGTCGATTCCCGGTTCTCCTTCAGATCCTATAACAAAATCTACCATTCGGGGGGAATGGTAGTTGGGACTACCATAGTGAGATTTGATTACAAATCTCAGCAAGTTAACAGAAAACTTCCACACAGGTTAATGATGCATGCATGGCAGTAAAAGCATGAATGCATAATCAAATCATAAGTAATCATAGCATAACTTGACATACAACATAACATAACTGGCATAACTTAAACTGAAACTGAAGCTTAGCATGAACGTGACTTGAAACATAGCATGAACGTGAACTTGAAATATAACATGGACTTAAAACATAACATGAACGTGAACATGCATAATTTGAACATGAACTTGAGCATGACATAACATAAATGTGAACTTGGAACATAACGTAAACGTGAACATAACATAACATGAACTTGGAACATATTCTTGTCTCATGGGATTACCATGATTGCGTGAACGTAAACTTAAACATAACATAACGTGAAACATGACTTGAACTTGAACTTGGAATCTTATTCAATAGACTTAATCATTAAAGTGACCATATGGGTGCTACACAGGTCCCCTTGAGCCGTGTGTCCCTGCCGATTACCGCATCACATCACAGGTGTCTATACCAGCTGTGAGTGCGTTAATACGTACTCCACAATTGTTGTGGCCCCACGTATTCTACGTGTCACAATTGTTGTGTCTCACGTAGTGTATGCTCCACAGTTGTTGTGGCCCCATACTTCATGCTCCACAGTTGTTGTGGCCCCATGACTTATTTGTTTGTGCCACACTTGTTGTGGACACACGTAACATAATGTGTGGCACCATCGGCGTTAGTGCCTGGCGCGCTCCGGTGACCAGCTAATTAGGCCCCATTCGCAACCTGTTGACTGTACTTCGTCAACCCCGGGAATTTCACACCTATTTAGACACTCCAGCGTGAACAAAGGAGTTCCACTAGGATATTACCCCATCCTAGCGCTTAGGGTCGTGATTGACATGAATGACTTAACTGGCAGACATCACATTTCGTAACGTGACGTAACATGAACGTGACATAAAAGATAGAAATCTTGACGTAGCATAACGTGACATGAACATAAGATGACAGACATGACATACTTCAAGACATAAATGTAACAGAATACATTTCATAACATGGCATACATGTAACATGCAACATTTCGTAACATGGCATACCATATAACAGACAACATTTCATAACATGATGTAACATGTGACAGTGAATCCTACATGACATGAAATACATGTAACAGATGGCATACTTAACTTAATATGACATGCTTGCAATGTATAGGAATACGTGACAGAATATCTTTTGTAACAGATGAATAATTCATGACAGAATAAATTCTGTGTAACAGATAAATATGTAATGACTTGGCATGGCACATATGATAACATGCATACATACAATTTAGTTCCCTTACTTATCACTCATACACATTAAACTGATAGTAAGTTAAAAGCTAACTTACCTCGATCGTCGCGTTCTACTACAAAAAAGTGCGAAACACGAGAAACTGTAAAAGGTTATTCTAAAAGTTAGAAATTAATTACTAAGAATTAGAAATGTGCAAAGAGACAACTTAGAGTAAAATTACCATTTTACCTTCTACATGTGGGCAAATGACTATTTTACCCCCTAACTTAAGGATTTGATATCCTAATTCCAAAAAATTAACAAAATTTACATTCCTCATGTAAATTTTGTCCCAAACTCAAATCTCAACTCAGAAAAATTTAAAACCAATCACAACTATGAAAAACTCACTATGGCCGAAACCTACATAGGCCATTTGTCTTATTTTGGTTGCAATTCTTTCCAGTTCCAAAACTCATGAATAAACCAAAATCTTGTAACAAAGATCTTCCTATCCTAAGTTTAAAAACACCCTTAAAACTATCCATTAAGAAAAAGC